>NC_036030.1:600000-900000 GCF_001417885.1 Kluyveromyces marxianus DMKU3-1042
ACTAACCGAAAAAGAAAGGTGCTCTATCTATACTAAAGGGCAAGTAGTAAAAAAGGAACAAAAAAAAAAAATATTTCAGAAAAAAAAATCACACAGGAAAATGTCTGGCTGTTAACCAGCAACCGACGGTTATATTTATTCAAACGGTAGGACAGAACCAACTCCGAGTCACATGACATATTTCAATCGGTTTGAGGATTCCTATCATTACACCGTTTCTCTTCGTAGTATCATATGTCAGCATATATTCTGCCAGCATTGATCTCTTTATATAGGAGTATTGTAGTCAACAATATATACCTTTTTGAAGAAACAGAAACTGTTACGCAGCGTGTTAGATGACTAAGTAGTTAATGATCTAAAATTTATAGTATATTAATTAGGTGAGATGACGGAGTATTGATTTTCGATACTATTACTATTATTAATTACTATTCTTTTTTGATTTAGTTATACATTTATTGGATTGCTCAAAATGACGAAATGAAAAACCACTACGTTTAGTGTTTATTATTGACGGGAAAGTGGTCAGAGTGAATTTGTTTTTATTGTAATTTGTGGCTGGGAACGGCTGCAAAAATTGCGGTTAAAATACCTGTTATGATTAGGACGAGGATCAGACACCAAGCCGCGCGTCTAATCATGATGGAATTGACGAAAGGATGGTTTATTTTGCACAACCTTGATCTACCTCCGAAAACAATCAACCACCAAGGTACATCATGTCTTGAATGTAGAGAACTTGAACGATGTGTACTCATTTTATTCAGCTCAACATCGTCGATCTTGCGTTTTGATACTAGCGTTTGTGTTACTCCGCTAAATGCGTATAGTATATCCACTAGGTAGACTCCTGAAACGAGATAGTATGATCCCAAGAAGAAAGGAACTATACACACCACACGTATTCCTCTAGCGTAACCCATAAATATCAGTGTATATCCTATCCATAAACCAGCCAGCCACCAGGCAAGACCAACAGCAATCCGGGAAGCTGTTGTCCAATGACTAAATGGAGAGCTTGTTTTGCCATAAAATGGATTAGGCGTTTTGGGTGCAAACAAAACAATCTCGTCGTGCAAATTGTGTAGAGCTACACAGCCCAAAAATCTTGGGAAACAGTCCATTTCCAAGAATTGATACACTATATCTTGTATTGGCTCGAAGACCTCTGGATCATGTCTCCTTTCTTGCATTACCAGACGAATAGTATCTTCTCGTAAGTATTGGGGAATTTCGTACAAGAATCTATCACTTTCTTCCTGAGATAGTAGATACGTCTTGACGATATCCTGTGCGCTGGATATTAGTTGTTTTATCGTCAGTTTTGGCTTCATATCTTTCGACACTTTCTCTTGTACTAGGCCATCGACAAAATCATTGAAATCAGTTTGATCATTATTCATTTGTTTCCAATCATTTAACAGTTGCGATAAGCGGGGGGAGTCCGTTTCACCTTTAAGAAATTGGCTTACTCGCTTCGAGTCGTTATAGTCTAAATACCCATCGTTCATTAAAGCTTCCAATAACATAGCTGAAGAGACCGATTCTCTCTTTACAGAGTCATTAACATCGCCCATATCCGCCAGATTTGGTGTATCAGTTAGATGAATATCCAGCACAGATTCACGAATTCCCTTCACATAGTCCTTGCATAAACGAAGATAGGCCATTACATCTGTCCAGAAATCAAGATACACTATGGCATTTGGATACTGTGATAGATATGTATAAAATGACCACAGATCTAGTGGAGCTGCTGTCTGTTGGTTTAGAACCTCATATAGCGTAGGTAAACGGGCTCTCTGTGCATCATTGAGTGACTCCTCCATGTTCCTTCCTTACAGTTCACAGGACACTCTGGTCTATGATAGTTTCTTAATGTTCTAAGTAATACCAAAAAAGGTATTCAAAGAGCTTAGTAGGAGAAGGGATTTTCGTCCTATACGAATATTTGACCTTTAACCTGTGTGATATGATATACTTAAAGGGTTGGAAAGGTTTATTTGAAGACCAATTCAACGTTTTTCCTTAGATATGTAGTATATAGTATTTCTAGATCTCAGAGAATAATAATTGTTTTATTTTTAAGTTTCATAACTTTTTTTCAATATCAAATCAAAGAAGTTTCTCAATTGGGAAAACCCAGCACTTACCACATTATAGGTGCCTTGTACAGAAAACAACAAAAGAAGAATGTCGTTAACAAGAACGGTAAAAAGCATAATAATGATCTTGACTGAGTTTATTTTATAAGAAGTGTCAATGTTGTTTTATGAATAATAATAGTATACATATATATAGTGTTATATATAGTGTTATATACGTGATATAAAATGAAGATAGGACAGAAGTACTAATCTGCGTTTGGTAATGGCTATCTAATAGATCATCCATACAGAGCCTAATACTAGAACACCTATTACAACTGCTGTAATAACACCTGCACCGGCTTTATCACTACCAGTAATTGTTAACTTCTTTTGTAGAACGTTTGTAGTAGAAACATTCAAACCAGCATTAGGGTCACCACGAGCCGAACCACCAGTCTTCTCGGTAAGAGGTGGTGGTCTTTCATGAATTAGCAGTTGGTTCATTATTTCAAGCGCGGAAGCTTGTTCACCGAGACCATATTGGCCATCCCAACTTCCTTTGAACCAGTTCAGTCCGCAGGTGTGTCCGTCTGTACCACCTGAGCATGATTTAGCTGCTGCTGTTGCACTGGCTTCAATTAGAGGGTTGACAGTATCAAGTGTGAATGGAGCAAGAACTGCGGTGTAACCCAACATTCTGGAAAATATAGCCTTGAAAACACGTTGATCTGTATTACAAGTCATTTGCTTTTCTGATTGACATGTACTCTCATACATGATGTTATTATCAAAAAAGAAGGATGTTGCACCACCTAGAATTTGCGATGTACGACTTTTCCATTCCTCAGAGCCGTTAGTAGCATTGTACATGTATGCACAACCTCCTAGCACAACACCATGATTATAAGACCATTCATACTTGATGATATTCGTACAGTTCTCTTCGATATTGGCACCATCGTACACATTTGCTTCATCCTTTAAGACGACATAATTAACATCCGTTAGCCAATTGAAGACCTTTTCAGCAACATCTAGATAAGTTTGGTTACCAGTGTATCTCCCTAGTCTAGCTGCCAATTGAAAGAGACACCCGTTAGAAATTGTATTCTTATAATTATACCCTGAATTCCAAGTGAAAATCTGCCATCTTAAACCACCACCACAGTGAGCTGGGTCCCAACGAGAGTACATCTCGTTGAAAACAGCTTGTACCATAGCTAGCCAATCTGGAGCACCGGCCTTCTTTGGGTTTGTAAAGTTTCTTTCAACAGCACTCATAATTGTTAATGCCCACACACCTTGATCATCATTACCTTCAACCATAGTTTGATTGTTAGGCATGAAGTCGTAGTTGGAACCAGTCTGAGCGATCATGGCATCATAAAGAAGATTCTGATAGGAATTGTTTTGACATAGGTACCAGTTTTCGATCATACCTCCAAAGACAAGTCCTGCTTCCCACCAATAGTATGGCTGTGTGAACATACCCACACTACCACCATATTTATAACCATCGTAGTAGTCCACAATACCCTGTTGAATCAGCGACGTCGCAGAACAAATAGAGTCTTTAGAACTCGTATCCAAGTCGATAGCTGACACCAATGACGATATGCTTAGGATTAAATAACTCCATATGCCGAGCCTCATTTTAGGTCGTTTCTATTAGTTAATGTGTATTTCCGCGTTGTTAATATCACCTCCAATGGAATTTCTTAACCTCTTACCAGAGAGTTGCTGATTGGTTCTCAGATTGTCTTTTTACCCAATCGCGTTATCAATCCCACTGTTTCTGTACTTCTTCTAGTCAAGTTGGTATGATCTTGAACAGCTTGAACAGAAATTATAAAATGATACAAATGAGTGACGTGAACTGACTGTGAATATACTTTTCCTAAAAGGTACTAGCAATGGATATTCAGAACCTCGTTAAACTCTTTGTAATTCTTAATAGCAACTACAAATAGTGTTGTTTTATATTATATGCTATTATTTCTAAATGCTCTTCCTAAAAGCTATGCACACCAGCGTTAGAGTTGGTTTCTGAGGTTGATATTCTGTTTTTAGAAATGTCAAGGCTTCAAATCGAGATGTTACGAAAATAACTGATTTGAGAAAACAAACATACCCGCTTGCACGTGACTTTCAAAGTGGGCGGGGCACCAAAAGAAAACAATCGAAGAAGAATGTGTGTCAGAGTGTTTCGTAATTTTGAAGAGGATAATAAGAGCTGTTATGCAGTTGTATTCTACACATGATTTTATGTACTACTATTGTAAAGAAATTAGTATGGTTATTCGTCATAGTAATTGTTGCAGAAGTTTTCAAAAAAGTTCAAGACGTTTTCATTGAAAAGGTTGGCAACGGCTGGTGGGAACCTTGCATTAACTTCGTTTCGAACCCTAATTATACCTAGATCTTCAACAATCTTCGACATGGCATCTAGTAAAAGCATAGAGAACTCGGCGTACCAACGGTGGCTCCAGCAGCATAGTTTCACGCAAATAGATATAATCTCTATACTCAATTCTTCAGAAGGGTTACTTTGACGTTCCATAAGTAGAATCTGTAGTAGTTTTCTTGACGATTGGGAACTGAACCTTTTTTGAAGACCGTTTTGGAAGGCCGATTTGGCACTTCTAAACTGTCTCAAGCGGAAGCAGCATAAACCAGCCAATTCCCATTCCAAAGTAGTTTGAGGTTTTAATTCATTAGCTTGCCATTGGGAATTGACTCTTAGGTCATCATACAAGAGCATAAAGAGGTTGTCAAACCATCTTTCGCACAATCTCTTGCCCTTAATATCCCGATTCGCCCCCTTTTCTGATTCTGTTTCAGACGTGCTGTCAAGATTATCGTATTCTTCTTCCATTAAGAACAATTCTGCTCTGATTTCAAGTAATTTCTCCCACCCTAGAGTCTTTACAATTTCACAGAGCAGCTCGTAAATCCATTGGAAAGTATTTTTAAGCATAGAGGATTTTAGATTGTACAACACGGGATTCACAGTCTTGTGTTCTTCCATAACTAACAAAGAGTTCAAATTTGTAACTTCGTCTAGAACAACATCCAAGGGAAGTGGTAGGTGTAGTTCGACAGTTGCGTTGTTTCCATCTGTGTTTATTACTCTTCTGTATTGATATTTTTGCGCAGAAGAAGCTAGGTTCATTGGTAAAGAATTTAGCGATAATAGCGCATTTTTATTATCTCCCAAAGCAATATATGATTTTACCAAGTAGAACCATGGCATGAAAGCATTTGGTGTCAAATCAACACCACGTTGACTTGCTTCCAATGCGAGTTCTGGATCGTTATGATCTAATAGATACTTCGCCTGTAAAACCAACAATTCGCACTGGTAAGTTGGATCAGTAATCTCTTTGAAAGCGTCATGCATTAGTCTGACACCGTCTAACTCTTTATCATTCGTTAGATATATTCTCGTGATTATGATATCGACCAATGAACCAAATGCCTCCTTTAGTTCGAAAAGCATTGGCAATGCCTTGTCAACGGATTTTGTTAAACGTACAATTTCGCATAACGTCTCAACTAAGTAGTTATTGGTAAGGGTGCTAGGCATGTTGCCGTAGATACATGGACACCCCACCTCAATACCGCGCGGGAAGAAAGTAGGGAACACTTCCAAGAACATATCTGCAACGTTATCTAGTTGGCCCATGATGAGTGGGTTGTATATTCTTGTCTCCACCACATTGATAACTTCGCCATCATCTCTGTTTTCAACCATGCACATCAAGTCTCTCATTCTTCCACTGATAAATGCTTCGACCCATGCCATATCAGTCTCCTCGTCGGCGTCGAAAGTGAGCTTATTGCCCTGTTTATCAATAAAAGTAGTCTCTATAGTGCCTGGTAGATGAACCGTGATGGTCATGTCGCACTGTTTGAATATATTCCAAGTCGTCAACGAAATGTACTCTACAGTGAACTTAACGTTTTTCCCGAACCACAATTGGGGTTTCTCTTCGATACCTTCCATCAATTGTTTCAGCCAGACAGCAATGGTCGTTGGATCCGAAGTGTCTAAGCCTGCAACGTAAAAGAAGGACCCTACGGTTTTCTTTTGAGGGTCATGCTTGACAATCGTAACCAAGTCTTGTGGACCCAATGTGCTCACGAATTCAGGATCTGTGAGTTTTGCAATACGTTCGTTCAATGCCTGGCCGGGTGTTTCTTCGACAACTCTGTGTGGAAATAGCTTGGAATAGTGCCATTATAATCGTTAGTATAATGTATGATGATTAAAATGCTTCGAGGATCCTGCGCAGAAAATTGTAACATGGGAAACATACTCAGGGATGGAGTCCTGTGCTAGAATCATGGTGTCTTATCTTGAACTTGGTCTGGATGCACCTGCTAGTCTTTATGTTGTTCCTTCTTTTGCAATTTTACCAAACAAGTGGCTACTTCTTCGTTTGTTTTCAGTATACCGATTTATTATTATTATATGTATATATAAATATATATATACGTATATATCATCATTATTACACTAGAGGAGTCGCATATAAAAAGGGCTTCTACACAGGCAGTAGAGAGATCAGGGTTGGAGCAACGTAGGTATTTAACGCAGTACATAACATTACGCCCTCCCTCGGGCACCCCCCGCCAACTTTCTATTCGTCTATTGACCACTCCTTTGCCGTTAAACAGTACTTCTCTGGGGGAAGACGCACACCCCACGACGACACAACGTTCGGCAACGGTTTCTTATTTCTCTCAGCGGCAAGCTGCAACATGAGCTCCTTGGGAGCTGTGGGCTTGAATTGATACTGTGTACGAGCACCAATCGCAAGCCGTATATCCTCTATAGACACATCAGAGGCCGATCCTCCAACATATTCCCTATAAGCAATCGCATCCTTCAACACACCCTTCGTGTATCTGTGAGCGAAATCCATCAACTGCAAAGGCACCTTGTCCTCATATTGCAGCACTGATTGCGATGCTAGCAACAAATGCAAGAGTCTCACATCTCTTGGTGTATCCAAGGAGTCTTTATTCTTTTCGGCGTCATCCATCTTTGTATTGGTTATAATCTCCGAAAGAAAGCCGAAAACAAGGAAAAACGCACTGTTAATTCCAATACCAAACAACCACTTGAATCGCCTGCTGCAAACACACGTATCGCCTAGCTATCTTGGTCGTGTTTAAGCTTACCTAAAGCTAAATCTCAAGGTCAGGGCCTTTGTATTCTTTTCACTTTTTTTCCAATGTAGTCTCTCTAGAAGAAAAAAAAAAAAAAGTCTGTAATTTTTCAGTATATAAAGAACGGGCCGTGGCAAAGACAGGAACGGACATAGCATTCCACTCACTAGGATTACTCAGAAAGAAGAGAGAGAGAAGGGAAACAAAGCAAGCAATAAAAGCTACAAGGAGAATTATTTAGAAATGTCTGATTGGGAACCATCTACAGTTATTGGTCGTAAAGTGAGAATCGGTGGCGGTGGTCCACGTCAACAAGTCGCCCGTACCCAGGCCCAAATCAATGAAGCCAGAAGATCCGGTATGGTTCTTTCTGTGGATAAGAAGTACGGTACTACTAATAGCAAGGCTTCTCCAGAGGGCCAACGGTTGACTAAGGTGGATCGTGAGACTGATATTGTTAAGCCAAAGAAGATTGATTTGAATGTAGGTAAGGCTATCCAGAAGGGTAGACAAGCCAAGAACTTGACCCAGAAGGATTTGGCCACTAAGATCAACGAGAAGCCTACTGTTGTGAACGACTACGAGTCTGGCCGTGGTATTCCTAACCAGCAAGTGTTGGCTAAGATGGAGCGTGCCTTGGGTATCAAGTTGCGTGGGAAGAACATTGGAGAGCCATTGGGTGGTCCAAAGAAATAAGCTGGCAGGGAGCCAGCCACATACACACGCACAAACAATGAATAAATACACATGTCCGGAGCATTGCCCGGTTTTACGTAGTTAGTTAAATATCTTAATCATATCATATCACGTCACGTCACGCAAATCATAGCAACATTTACGTCCAATCCATCCAATGGGCCCAGTCCCCATCCAACACAAGATTTTACTTACGTCTTGTCTTGTGCTGGAGAAGCAAACCGAATTTCATATCACATGACTTTAATTGAACATTCCCAAAAAAAAAAAAAAAAAAAAAAAAAAAAAATATTTCTGTTCTTACAGGTAGAATAAGAACATGATGAACAACACTATAAATCAAAATGATTGAAATATTGAAATATGTAGTGAGTTTACGCCGATAGGAAGTTCAAAAGAGCGCATTAACTCGTTTGTTTGTTGTGGTAGGAACTGGGAGTTACAGTAAAAGTGGAAAAAGCAAGCATGACTTCCTTTAGCAAAGCTGGTTTGCAGCAAAAATGGACCACAGAAGATGATATCAAAAGCGTTTTGGACGAGTTGAAGGCAGTGGATAAGGTGACATCCTTGGACTTGTCTGGTAACACGATAGGTGTTGAGGCGTCTAAGGCATTGGCTAAGGTTATTAGCGAGGAAAAATCTATTCGTGATAATGTAGAAGAGGTAAACTTTGCGGATATGTACACTTCCAGACTTGTGGATGAGGTTGTTGAGTCGTTGCAGGTATTGCTTCCAGCTTTGCAAGGATGCCCAAAACTAGCTAAGGTGGATCTTTCTGATAATGCGTTCGGATTGCGTACTATTGACTCGTTAGAAAAGTTCATCAGTGAGTCTACCCAGTTGAAGCATCTGATTTTGGCGAACAACGGTATGGGGCCATTTGCCGGTGAAAGAATAGGTAAAGCATTGTTCAAGCTTGCCGAAAACAAGAAGAAGGCTGGCCAGTCGTTGTTGGAGACATTTGTTTGTGGTAGAAACAGATTGGAGAACGGCTCGTCGCGCTGGTTGTCCCAGGGTTTGAGAGCACACGGGGACGATTTGCACACCGTGCGTTTGTACCAAAACGGTATCAGACCTCAGGGCTGTATCAATTTGATTAAGCACGGTTTGGCATACAACAAGAACTTGCACGTTTTGGACATGCAAGATAACACATTCACCACCGTTGCATCCGAAACATTGGCACAGTATTTGACTAACTGGACTCATTTGAAGGAATTAAACTTAAATGACTGTTTGTTGAAGGGACCTGGTTCCCATGCCATCTTGAAAGTATTGAAGGAAAACAAATTTGATAACTTGGAAACTTTGAAACTACAATATAACGAATTAACCCAGCACAGTTTGGAACACTTGCTAATCCCTGCCTTGCAAAGCGGTAACTTACCATGTTTGGCATCGTTGGAATTGAACGGTAACAGATTTGAGGAAGATTCTGAGCCTTTGGAATTATTACCTACTCTTTTCGACGGTGAATTGGACGAGCTAGACGATTTGGAAGAGGTTGACTCGGAAGAAGAAGAAAGCGAAGACGAAGACGCTGAGGAAGAAGACGATTGGAATCCTACTGAGTTCGTTAAGGACAAGGAAGTCGATGAATTGGCATCTGAATTGGAAAAAGCTCACATAGAATAAGCCTCAGTATGTTATATCTCTTCTGTTAACCGAAACATCTCATCTACTATTATTACCCATACTCCCATTAATATAAAAAAAAAAGTAAACAACATACATACCTAATAGGAACCTCCTCGAGATACAGAGATTTCTATTATTATTAATATCACCATCATCAACATTACTCTTTGGTTGGATTGCCGAGAAAGAAAATTGACGGGTATTTGTATATGTATAACTTGTTTCTTTAAATCACCTCCACGTTTAATTCCATACTCTCTATCAATCGATCCTTGGCACACCACTGGGTTTCTAACCAGCTTTCTAGCTGCGTCTGTTTCTTTCTACCGAGTTTATCAAGGTTATGGTTTGTTGAATGGACACAAATAATAAGAGGAGACTCTAACGACCATATATCCCAAAGAGCAGGGAGCGTTTGTTCCAATTTGTATTCACCGCTTGGTTTCAAAGATATTGTGTAGTATATTATAGTTAAACTCACAAGGTTGATAGATTCTTGATAATCGGATTTCGATGGTAATATTAAATGTTCTAACATTCGTAATCCCCTCTTTGAAGTTTCGTTTGTTAGGGCTTTGATCAAGTTTACAAAAGTGCCAAATCTGGGGTATAAAACGTTGTGTAAAACAGGCAATCCTTTACACTTTACTTTCATCAACTTCCTTTCAATCAGCTTAACTTCGGGGGTAAAAATATTAACTTCGGGAAATACCACTATCTTCTCTAGGCCTTTGTATTTCTTAAAGGTTGAAACTGACACCGCAGCGTTCTCATTATTTCTAAATATCGACCAGAAATGAATTAGGCTAGGGTATTTCATTAAGCGTCTCCAACTGGCGAAAACTACATTTTCAGCTCCAAAAAGATGTTGTATCATAGTATAATCAATTATTGATCTATGATTGCAAATTATTACTTGACTTTTTTCATTAACTTTCATATCTTCTCCCTCAAATATTATTTGTATATCCTCCCGAGTTATTGTCCAAAGTAGGAACTCATTGATCCAAATATTGACTACAGATTGCATTTTTTGTGCTTGTTGGATTTTACGGTAGTAGTGCTTGGACTTTATCACAATTGTCCATTTGTAAAGGAACCAAAGCCAACTATCAACAATTAATTGTGTTGCGAAAAGGCCTACTAAAATAGACATATAGATTATGCATTTTATAATATGTTTATTTCCGATATCAAACCACGGACCCGTAATGGTAGTTTGTAGGGTAGTGAGAATTGACATATTCCCTTGGCAATTCTTGAAGGGAGGGGGTGTTTCTGATGTTGAATATTCAGTTCAATTGTCATGACATGTTACCTTTGTGCCTTTGTTAGTGGCGCATACGAGGCAAGTGTCAGTTTTTTTTCTACTTTTTTTCCTTTATATGACATCTGAACTTGCGTGGCACCCCAGTGTCAGATAATAGCAGTTTAAAACAATAATTTTTATGGGGTAAACTCAACATCAAAAATAGAATTTGTAACTCAAAAAGTTCAAAGAGCAATGAATTAAAAGAAAATATTATTGTCTTGTCTATTAACAACATCTACGCTTGCATTATATGTTTGCACTTCTTGCATCCTTAAGTTTTTTCACTGCTTTATTACCTATAGTTAAACTAAAAAAAAAAAAAATTCGTTACTAGAAAACTTGAAAGTTTAGAAGAAGTTAATGCCATCATATATAATGAAATAGAATACACGCAGTCTCATCTTGATAGAGGCATTAGTAAAGTAATATATAAGGATCTTTTAACCACCCAATAAGTGCGATGTTTAGGTATAGACTGATATCTCCACAAGTTAGAGGGATTAGGCTCCCATCTTTGCCTAATAAAGCTTCTCTATCCAAATACAAGTTAATTCCTCCACCTCCAGGAGGAGTTACTGGAACTGTAAATGATACCTTACCCAAATCAGAACCAAACTGGTTTCATGGTTCGTATCACTGGGACTATGAACGTATTACCGCTGTGTCCCTAATCCCATTAACAATGGTACCACTCTACGGGGCGATGTCATCTGCTACCTTCGCAGCTACATTTCCAGTTCCAATCATCGATGCTGTTTTAGCAAGTACTATACTTATACATTCATATTTGGGTATCACTAGTTGTATTATTGACTATATCCCACTAAGAAAGTTTGGTTTTTGGCATAAGGCAGCAAAGTTTGCCTTGGCCCTTGGAAGTTCAATAAGTCTTTACGGGATCTACGTTTTAGAAACGGAGAATAATGGATTGATAGATTTGATTACAGCTCTTTGGGACAAAGAAAAGGGTGACTCAAGAGCATATTTATTTGAAAGAAGGTACTGATATAACTTGCCTCTGTCCATATCTGTTATGAGAATTGCCTTCTTTTCTTCTTATTTTCTTAATTTAATTAAGAGCATCATCTAAAACTTGTATAAAGTACATAATATTTATTACAATGGTATTTATTTAAAAACAATTAAGGTACATGCGTACCTGTCACAGTAATCAAGATAACCTCAATTCGCACACTCTACTTGTGTGGGGCTAACTAAAAAGGTATATGAACGGTCTACTCATAAAAACCTTAGTGCTCCCATAGAAAAATATGTAATGTACATTATAACATCAGAGATGTTGATTGTTCGTCTATGTAATTGCCTAACTGGGAAAAGACAAAGAAAAGGTTTAGCTTGACACAATCATAATACAACTAGAATAGGTTATCTAAGATATAATAAGTATTCCATTTATGTTAAACCCCAAAAGAGGATATAGTTAGGTACCACGCCTTCTCCTGATCTAACATTTATGAGGTTTTCGTCATCTAAAATAAACCCGAGACAAAACTGCTTCACACACAGGCGAGATGAACCTTCGATGTGTATTATATATAAGGAGAGTGTGAGAAAGAAGTATCGGTCTATTTTATGTTTGAAAGCATTTACTATTTGTAGTTACGATTGATTCTATAGTCTATCTATTGTTTATATTATCTAATAAGAAAACACTGATTCGTTAATTAACTAAATATGAGTGACGGAACGACAGCTTTAAACCCTTTATATTATGACAGTTCATACAATCCCATGGAGTCACTTTTGACATATGTCTCGATATATTCCAACGAGACCACGATCTCGTTCCAAAACCTCCAAGATCAAGTGCGTACTACTATGAACCAAGCCATTGTGTTTGGCACAAGAATAGGTGCCGCCGGGCTGGCTTGTATTGTGCTCTGGATGGTATCGAAAAACAAAAAGACGCCAATTTTCATAATCAATCAAACTACTTTGGTTTTGACAATCATTCAATCTTCTGTTTATTTAGGGTACCTGTTACACAATTTTGCTGGAGTTCCATTCCTTTTAACTCTTTTCCCTCAACTCATTCATAAATCTGATATTCATTTGGTTGGAGCTGCAAACATACTTCAATGTCTGTTAGTAACAAGTATAGAGACATCGTTGGTTTTCCAGGTGAGGGTTATTTTCAAATCTGACAATGAAAAGAGAATTGGTAATATTTTATCAGGGATTTCAGCTGCACTGGGCTTCACAACTGTTGTCATGTGGTTCGTTACAGCAATAAAATATTTGGTAGAATTTTATGTCGATCCAATGAAGCGTATTGATAAGCTGTACTTTAATGTTTCTACCATATTGCTAGCCTCTTCTATTAATTTCATGACTATCCTCCTTTCCGTAAAGTTAATTATGGCTATTCGTGCAAGGAGGTTTTTAGGATTGAAACAGTTTGATTCCTTCCATATTTTGTTTATTATGTCAACGCAAACTCTAATTGGTCCATCGATAATGTATATTTTGTCATACGCCTTAAAGACTGAATCAACAGATATATTAGCTTCCATTGCCACTTTATTGACTGTTCTCTCAATGCCATTGACGTCGATGTGGGCAGCTGCTGCAAATGACGCTCCCGCTCCTAGTTTCAATCCTCAATTTAGTCCTCACAGTAGATACAGTGATGGTTCATCCTACCTATCTTATGGAAGGACCACCCTACAGGATAAGTATTCATTCACTAAATCACCTCAAAAATCAGAGGGATACAGCTCCAAAGATTCAGATTTGTCTACAGATTTGGACGTTGATTTAGAATCAGGCAGATCAATTGATAAATATCATGGTACCGTAACATTTTTGAAAGAAAAAGGTAGTAACGGAATGGATAACAATATAAGGCATTCTGAAATATACACGCCTGAAACTGCCATAGATGAAGAGACCAGAAATTTTTGGGCAAATGCAAGGTTTGTTCAGAAAGATGATAATTTAATGGAATCTAAAACGGTCTTCAAAGAATCACGCTAAGAGCGGATGGATACAATCAGTAAATTTTTATAATAACATTAATTAGATATCTTGATAATGTATGATTTCTAGTATAGCTTTTTGCATTAGTTTGTTTGGGTACTGTTGTTTATATTCCTTGTTTCTTTGAACGCAATGTTAGAGTCGTATATTTACATTAGTGTTAAGACAAAAAACACCCCATTCAAAATATTGTATAGGTGATATACCCAGTAGAGATTCCTTATTCCATATGTAAACGAATAGAAAGACAAATATGCTGAGAGAGTGACTACTATCAGCCAATTCTGTTTAGATTTTATAACTGGGAGCTTAAATTGTGAATTTCTTAGTATCAAAAGCAAACTAGGTGCAATTGCTAAGAAATTATGATGTGATCTGAATGCTGTTTCCCACCTAATGGCTATGTTTCGGAAAAATACCACAACGATTGGAGCATTAATTGGTATCATGAAAATTGTTAGGATCAAAAAGGACATATTAAAGTTGTGAGCATTATTGTATTTTGAGGGTTCATAATAATTGAGGATTGCTAGTCGTACACATGTCCATATCTGTATAAGACTGATAATTAGGAAAGCAAACTGATATGGGACGTAGTACATTACCAATAGAAATAGAAAACAAATTCCTACTAATTGCCGAGTACTGAATATCATGTATTTCCTACTAGGAGCTTCAGAATTAGAGTGAAGTGGTACAGGGATGTAATCACTAACTAATTTTGCTGTTTTTACTGCAACAAGCTCCAATATGTTGAAAATTCTTGTAAGCAGAAATAATGTTGCAACAGATATTGTAAAAAATAGTGGGCCTATCCACCAAGTAAACGGCTCCCGTAAACCAAGCATGTAACTATTAGTTATTGTATGATCATTCAGAACAGGATTGTTTAGAGAGGTTGGATCCAGAAGGTATAATAAACGGAGAAGAATTTTGCAGTCCGATAAGAGTGGGGTGACAGACAAAAATCCCAAAATAAGAATGCTATACCTGCAAACGATATTCGTCAGAGCAGTCTCAAAGCTAATGAATTTACTAGTATCGCTGGTAAAGTAGTAAAACTGATAAGATAAGGTAAGAGCAATTAGCGAGATTGGGATAGATGCAATGGCCAGTCTGAATCTTATGAATAGCATCTTAAACGTCAATAGCCAGTTTATTGATAATTTTATTCTTAACTCTTGTCCTGGAGGAGCAAAAAACATTAGATTAAGTGATTTATCACTGGTATCATCTACACTAATAAATGGACGAATATTGTGCATATTAATATCATGTGAGCCGGACGAGGGGAATAAATGCCACTTACTTTCGTATTGGGTGTTGACATATTGTCTCACGAGTGGATTAAATGATGAATCTTCTCTTTCGGAGAATATCACATTTAGTCTATAGGAGATCAGAGAAGACCAAAGCTTTGGGAAGCACACAGTCTTCGTGAATGAAGTTAAAAAGTCAAGCGACTTTTGAAAATATGACATGGAAATTTCCCAAGGGTTTATATTTGATATCACTATATTATTTTCATTACCAATTGTTACGATTAGGAAGTCATCGTCATTGGTTATTGTATTTCTTAACAAAATGGTTTCAAACCCTTTCAAGTCCGTACTATTTAACGATATGAAACGGAATGGCGAAAATCCTGATCCCCAAGATGAGTCTGTTGGATATTGAGTAGCACTCGATGATCTCGGTATTTTTGATAAACTTGAACTACCTTGTATGCAATCTTTATTATCTTTAGTTCTACAGAACAACAACTCTATATCATGCAAAGATGTTAGTAGTTGAAATTGCAGCTTATCGTTACCAGATATATCAAAAATGAAATCACTCTTCATAGGATTGGATTTGTTGAACCAGAATGTTCTATCTTCGTTAATTGAAATGGGATTCTTGAAATTCGAAGACATATCTAAAAGGTTATTATCCAAAAGTTTATCCTGGTGAGTGACGGGTTCTAGTCCACTTAGAAATAAATTTCTAGCCAGTCTCAATCTGGTATCAAGATCAGATGTTTTAGTGCTCAATTCGTCATTAACTGTTTCAAGTAGGTACTTGGCTATGACATGTCTCAACTGATCGCACCACACAATTGCTAAATGATCAATTGGAGTCCAAACTTCTGGAATGGTAGTCGTAAAAGTACCAAAGCCGTTTGATTCTGGAATAATACCCTTAACATCTGTATAGTCAGCTGGTAATATTCCATCTAGAATTCCACCTGTAATTGATATCACAGAGACATTATTTCTGAAGAAACTGTTGGTATCATCCATTGAAGAGCGCCAATATGTGTTGATTCTTTCATAAATTCTTAAAATGTCGCCATCGAACGTTACTGGAGCAGCAGCATGGGGTGAAGAAAGTGTTATGATTGAATTTATCGACTCTTTGATATGATTGGGTAACGTTGGCATTAATCTTGCTACTATACCACCCATTGAATGGCCGACGATGATGACAGAACTTGGTAAAGTTCTATTTGAATTTTTATAAGCATTGCTTTGACTGTACAAAGACAGTATGTAATTTATAGCATCATTCAAGAAGGATGCCTGGTCGATCATAGTTTGTCCGTGAAATGCTGTAAAGTCCTCGTTAAAGTCTGCTGTAAAGAAATCTAGATTTTTCGTAAAACTGTTTTCAATTGATGATTTTGAATCAAAATACATGTCAGCGCTTGCAGCCGCTATTGATCTTGCTTGCTTGAAACTCCCTGCGTTTCCTGGAATAAATAGAACGGGAATACCGTCTAACTGTATTTCATCTCCATGCAAAGGTGCATTATCCTTACCTTGTTCTCTATAAAGGTAAATGTGGTATTTTTTGGCTAACTTCGTATATCTGGTATCAAATCCATCAATTCTTGCATAGGAAGGATACATATATATCGATCGACATTTAGGAGCATCAGCTCCAGTAAATTTGTGAAAGACGTGTGATAGACCCAAGGCGCATACCAATAATAGGCCAATAAAAGTTAACACAGCGCTTCTTTTCCTTAATCTTTTAGATATCAAGGGATATCTTACTCGTGTTGCAGAGCTATCAGCTCCATTTTCCACAATCATACCAGAAAATTTGACGGTCGTGTGAAAGAGACCTTTTTCAGTCTGCCTACGTATGATATGAATGAAATAAGCATTCTATATTCTACTATCATTGAGTTCGAGTACTCAGTAAACTGTTAAAGAAGACATATATTGTAAGTTCAATATTCTACAAAAAAAAATGATAGACCTGATCACGTGCAAAAGGGAGAAAAGAGAGAAGACGTATACATCTTCAACGATAATGTTTATCAGTAATGTTACAGGTTTACATAGGAATGCCAAAATATACTAATTACAAGTTCATATGTATAATCAAATGGTTGTCGTTAATTTTTATGTTTCGTTACACTACTGTGTTTGGTGTAATGCGTTCTTTGGGAGTTGGGGATTGGTTTGAAACTGTTCCCATTCTTTTCTTTTGGTCTTGAAGTGACGTGGTCGGTGAGGAAGAGTGAGATTTATTGCTACTAGAACTGTTTTGTTGTCCTTTGAACATAGCTTGTTGTTTTTGTTGGTGCTGTTGTTGGATAGAGTTCAATCTTTTTCTCTTGTTTATTTGTTCTTGTCTGTATTTGATTGTAGCATCTCGTAATTGTTCGTACGCCTTCGAACCAAGCATTGTTCCAAATCTTACAACTTGCGTATCGTTCGAAATTTGATTCAATTTTGCAGGTTCGTCAGAGAATTTCGATCCGTATAGATTATAGTTAGAATCATACTTCCAGCGATAATATGATCTAGACAAATCATCTAGTTTAGAGTCATAGACATTAATGACATCATTTTCTCGCTCCTGTTTTCTTACTTCATCAAAATCAATGCATTGAGATAAGATGTCATTGATATTATGATCAGTTTTTCTTTGGTCAATATATTTCCTATTAAAACGACCACGACGAATTCTGAATGCAACTGGGAATTCCTGAGAATGAGTCTGCAAATTATCATCAAACAGATTGAACAGTTCTAATTTCTTGTGTTCATTATTATTTGTAACTTCACCATCTTTGTTCAAAACAGTGATATCATTTGTATTACCAGAAACGTATTTTTGAAGGTCTGGGGAGTAATATGATTTTTTGATTTCGAATTTCGAACCTGCCACAGAGGAGAAAGGTGCATCTTGTGCTTTTACATCCTCTGGTATGGCAAGATTAAATACAGGGTTATAAGGATCGTCAATAAGATTGAAGAAAGTATCCCCGTCCTCTTGCTTCCTCTTTTTCATTCTATCTTCAACAAACTTCTTAGTACTTTTCTCCTTGGAATACAAAAGTTTATTAACATCCTCTAGCGCAATGTCAGGAATCTTTGAGCTTGGAAGTTTGACATATACTTGAGATGTGATCTGGTTTTGCTGCTGTTGGGCAGTTGAACTCGTATTTGCGGTGGCTGTTTTCTCTGGATCTTGACTACCGGACTTAACTTGTTCCTTGAGCTTTTGCGATGCAGATTTATGACCTTTTCTTTTAGTTTCTGCGGCTTTTGCTTCAGGGAACGAAGTATCAGCGTCTTTATTGGCTTTGCTAGATTTGGTAGATTTGGATTTTTTGACAGAAGAGTCGGAGGCAATAGCAGCTTGTTGTTGCTGCTGCTGTTGCTGTTGTAAACGCTGTTGTTGTTGTTGTTGCAGCAGCATTTGCTGTCTTTGTTTGATAGTGATAACTGAACTGACAAGCTTTGGCCTCTTGGTTGAGTATAAATCTTCGTCATCGGTGGTTATGCCTAACTTCCGCTTCAAAGCCTTCAACTGACTACGTGTCTCAAACACGACTTTATCATTGTTAAGTATATCCAATGCGGCCCGTTCCCTTTTTGCAACAGCAAGTGCTAGGTCTTTTGTATACTGTAATTGTTGATGCAATAAACGTAGTTTTTTCGAATTTTGAACATCGATTCTCCTTGTCTTTCTAGGTTGCCGTAGTTCTCTTCTACGGAAGCAGACATATGGATCATTATCATCTTTATCATGGTTACGTTCTGATTTTAACTGTGGGAAAATTTCACCACCTTCACGCGCAATCTTACGTTTTTTCCAATAATCGTAAACTTTCTCTCCAAAAAGGTCCATTAAAGCCTTCATATTCTTCTCTCTTTTACCTATGCGCCTCTTTGGATCAAACATTGTTAAAAATGGTTCATCTTCAGGCATACCGATTTCTTTAGCAAGACTTTTCTTCACGCCTGAGTCTCCAACATCATTCTTTAACATTGTCGGCCTCAAGTCAGCAAAAGAAAGGATGCTTTCGGGGTCCATAGACAGAAACGGTTGCTTTTCTTTGATTGACGATTCAAGATTGGCCATTATCAGTTCGAATTCGTCTTCAGTGAGAGGCTCTACAGAATCCTCCAGGGACTCATTTAATTTCTTCAAAAACTCCTCGTCCTGCTCATCCATATTATACAGCGTCCCACAGCAATCTTCCAACTGAGCAGAAAACTGTATGTAACTCTTCGGGTTCTGAAATTCGCCAACATAAAACTTATCAAACTCATCCCAAGTTTTGGACGCATCCGGTGTTGGAATGAACAAGTCTTTTTTGTTCTCTCGGAGTTGGTTAGACTGCAAAATCTTGTATAAATGTTCTTCCTTCTCTTCATTTTTTTCAACACCGGTCTCGATTTCCATCAATTCCCTCTGCTGATGCTGCACATTGGCAGCCGTTGCATCCTCTTGTTCTAACTCCTTTATCTCATTGCTCTTATATATCCGTAACCTCTGCTTCACACTAATCTTCCTGTGCCTGAACCGAGATGTGTCAATAGCTGGCGCTGGCATATTGTAATGTGTATATCGAGCCTCTTTTTAACAAATCCTGCGGCACACACAGGTTCTATGAAATTTCCAGGCGTGGCAAGCGGCAGCAGCGGACCGCAGCAACAGTAAACACCAATGCAACTGCGAAGCACGTATCAAGCACCCGCCAGTATATCACTTGTCACGTGACCGCTTCGTACAACAGCACAAGCTAAGCTTTCCTGCTCTCTCTTTTCCTGTCCGCCCAAAACACAAAGTTCTTCCTCTCTCTCAATGCCTTTTCACTACTTTTTCGGGGGCCCAAAAACCAAGGCAGTGAAAAACTTCGCCAACGTCCAATATGGTGATGTTGCCAAAGTAGAAAACAAGGAGAAACTGCAAAACTAAGGCAAAGTGCAGGCGCTCCGTATTACTAATGTCACCCTGATGGAAGCTGTAGATATGGCTTGAAACAGCTTGTGTATCAGTTAGTTTGAACGAGTCTAAAGACTGTTCTAGCGCGCGCTGGAGGTTGTTTTATTGCTTGGTGTATTGGACATAGGACAACTGTTTGTCCGGTGAATGGGGGGTTACACTTTTTTTTTTCTATATTAAAATCCGACAATCTGGAAAAAAAAAAAAATAAAAATAAAAAAAAATAAAAAAAATAAAAAAATTTTGGCGTCCTCATTTTTTTCGTCATAACAGTGGACGCCACACACTTCCCAGAAACCTTTTCTGGAGACCAGAACATTCTTTTTTGGAGGAGCAAGAAAAAAACAAAGCACAACACAACACAACACAGCGAAAAGAGAAACTGGCGTTGACTGCCTAGGATGATGTCGTATATTGTGATGTTTGTCACGTGGACATAATGATGACATAAGTTTGTTTATGTGTGTGTGGGTGTGTCAGTTTCATTCACTCTGTCTGCCCTCGAGAAGAAAGAAATGAGAAAATCGATTTGTCTGAAATTTAGCAGAAAAGCGTAAATGCAGCTCATCTCATCTCATCTCATCTCATCCGAAAGCTATAAGCAAGTGGCATTTAGCGTTGTCAGTAGCTTGGAAACGAAGATTGAGCGCTGCTAGAGTAGTGGGAATAGTAAATATACGGACCAGTACCTATGGAAACAGGAAACGGTAATGAATCCCTCGCGGAACTCGTCGACACGATCAAAGGTACGATTAAAAACCTTGAGAACAAAAGGTCGTTCTTGGAGGAACAACGGCCGTTGTATGAACAGATTTTCGACAGGATAAACAGTGCAGACACTTCGGAGGATTCTGAGGAGACATGGCAGTTTGGAGAGGTTATTTTTCAAGGAGGCAAGTTTTTCCAGAACATTGGGTACGATTATTATGTGGAGAAGAGCAGAGAGGAGTGTTTAGAGTTCATCGTTGTTCGGATCAACTTAATAAAAGAGGCTATTGAGCAGTTTGAGCAGAAGCTGAAAGAGGCGCGTGATACATTGAAAAATATGGAGCTTCTTCAGAAGGATGCTGACTCATTAAAGGGAGAGTTGCTTGAGAATGAGCATGGGGAGCAGTTGATGGAGATCCGAGAGGAATTGGATGAGGATGGGAACGTTTTGAACTCCTCTGTGACGGCTGCGAATGGACCGCGTAAGGAGGGCAAAGCGGCTGCGGAGCAAAGTGATACCAGCACTCAGAGCGATGCTAAGTCTGATGCCCCAGACAGCTTAGACACTGTTGAAGAACAAGAAAGTGACAATACGGAAGCCCATACAACAGAGAATGAGTATTCGGAAGATCAGAACTCATTTAAAATCTCACAGGAACAGATGTACACGTTCGATGATTTGGTTGAACAGCTCGACAAAATTGATGAGGACGAGGATGGGGAATTTGACGTTAATGATGTTCAATACGATTACGAAGCCTACGAAGGAATGAATGACGAATATGTGGACTACGAAGATGAAGATGGCGATGACGACGATGACGATGACGACTATGATTATGACACTCGTAATGTCTCGATTGTTCCCGAACCTGCTCAGAAATCGTTCATGGATCAAATTAATGCTTTAAGAAAGAAGAAAATGCAAGAGGACGACAAACAGAAGCAGAACAGTGAAGCCACTAAGTCCATTCTCAAAAAGACCTCTGGAAAGAAGAAGAGTGTCAATTTCGCACCACAATTAGATGTTTACGAAGTGGAAAATGTCAAAGCTGAGACCAAGTCAAACACTTTCAACTTCCCTAGATATAACAATATTGTCAGTTCCGATATCAGTGAAACTACAACGGAAGATGCTGATTTTGACGCTGATTTGTTCGCTAGAATGATTGGCGCTAAGGATGCAGACGTTCTCCACGACAAATATCAACAAAATCAAACACCTGCTACTAGTGAAGTGCCTGTTGAGCCAACGCCTCGCAAAAAGCGTGTATCAAGATTCAAGAGAGAGAAACAGGGTTCCGCGGCATCTCCAGTACTAGAGAGAAATACCGATTCAAACCCAAGCCCCGCTGTTATGGACATTGTTGAACACTCGGATATACAAGAGACAGTGAACGACTCTTCTTCTGCAATCTCGGATATAGTTGCACGTGAAGATATTCAACCGCCCTCCCCCGTTGTTTCTAAACAGCCAAGCTTCTTCTCGAAGGAAATGAAATCGCTTAGAAAACCCAAAAAGTCGCAACCACCAAAACCTAGCATTGACCTCTCAGAATCAGAATCATCTGACGAAAACGAGGACGATCCAGCACCTACGGAACAACATAACGAGGACAAGGAAAGTTCAGAAAAACAACCCATAACCAGCGCTTTCCCAAAGCAAAAAGACAACAATGTTATCAACCAGCCAAAAATCGATTTTTCACAACTTGCAGACACTGATGACATGGCTAGAGCATATCTGCTAGGACTCTACGACGACGATGTCGAAGACCCAGGAATGGTGTTACAAGAGGCGTCAGATTTCAATGAATATAACAAAGCAGTGGAAGATCTAAAACCTGAACTAGAGCAATTCTTCAAGGAAAACCCTCAGCCTACTGAGGCAGCACAAGTACAAACCGCCGATAGTGGCCCCATGATGAACGATATAATAGAAAGAGATCCGCTCAAGGACATGGAAACGTCGCCTCTACAAGACGTTCAGGAACAAATTATATACTCGGAAATTCAAAAAGAATACATTGAGCATCGTCGCCGCAACATTGAGAAATTGGCAGCTACGAACGGTATGACTGGAGGACATAACGACGATGATGAAGAAGAGCTTGGCAAAGAACCAATCGATGAGTTTGGTAATCCTGTCACCACCAGTCGCTTCAAAGAACAGACAATGGCTGCTCGAAAGCTCCATATCAAGCCGTTCACAAAAAATTGAAATATTAATAAATAAACTAAGAATGAATGCATATGTATAGAACTTCTGTTGCACTTGCACCAATACTACCCAGCATACACCATGTATATAATTCTGAAATAACATTTGACAAGGTGAACATCTTCACGTGATATTATTTGATATTATTTGACATTATCTCAGGTGTGTCACATTCCCTCTGCTTCAAACATCACTTCTCACCCACCTAAACCACACTTCTGGTCCACAGTTTTTTTTTCCGTTCTGTTTTGTTTCCCCCAGCATACGGAAAAAGCCATAGAAGGAGCAAAAAAAGAGAGCAATCCACAGCAATGGTCACGTGAATTGTGCATTCTTTTCTCCGGATTATGTGGAAAATAAGCCGCAAAGTCGAATGGACCTGCACGTAAAAGCAAATCGCCTAGTTGCAAACCGTTACATCGTGAAGGTTGGCAGGAACATTTCAAATGGTGGTCCTCAGAAAATATCCTGTGATATTCATGAGGGGGTAGGGGTAGGGATATGGTTAAGGAGGTGCCGTTAGCGCATATGAGTGCAATGATACCTTCGCTCTAGGCACGTAAATCTGCATGTTTAGCCTTTTCAACTATTGTGTCTCAGAATGACTCTCGAATTGTTTTGGTTTTTTGAGTTTTTCAATGGAAAAAAAATGTGGAACTATTACACGCAAGTGCACACCTGTAAGTGGATTCGGCGGCCTGGCTCCCTCCGGTTGCTTCAGTCTGCCAAAGTCTGTTCTAGCTCTCTCCTGGCTGAATCCTAACCAAAAAGTCGTTGTGTTAGTATGGTAGTGGTAGCTTGATAAATTTGTCGATGCTGCTCAGTGTGTGTACATAATTTTTTGGTAGCTTACACAACTAATTTCTGTGTATGTGAAGGCTCTGAGACATTGGTAATCGCTGTGCATCGTTAATACTTTCTATAAATACGAAAAGGGAGCTGGAAAGAGATCGGTCCCTGTGTAGTTGCTATCCATTCTTGCGCTAGAGATTGGTTGTTTCTTGGCTGGTAAAAGGAGTATGGTGAACCTATACAGATTCGGGACATCTATACACTAGTGATTATTTTTGATACGCAATTGATTGCACGAAATATTTGGCTTTTTTTCCCGTTATTTGAAGAACGTTTTTAAGTTAAGTTAGTCCTTACATGAACAAGTTGGTTATTGATCCAAAACTTAGAGCTTTAATGGATCCAGACTTTGCGTACGATTCGGATGAGAATCGGAAGGCAGAACAGGTTGAGGTAGTCCAGGATCACGACTTGCTTCATGACTTCGATATCAATCGCAGGTACAATAACTCTGGTGCGTCTTCTCCATTAAATGATGCCCATGGTCACGTGAGTGCAGTATCTGTTACCTTAGACAGTCATAGCATTCAAGAGGACATTAGGGCGGCAGCAGAAAGCAAGGAACAGGTTCGCGTACTTGTACAACCGGATGCAGATGAGAGGTACTTGTATGAAAATGAGAAATTCCACTACACCAGTCAGTTTCAAGCAAGAACCCATGCGGATAGGTTTGATTTCTACCAAGGGCCCAAAGAGCATTTCAGAGGAGCGGTCGACAAGAGTTTAGATGAGAAAAGGGATCAGGAATATGGCGGTGACGGTTTTGGCAGGCATGTGGCGGAGGAGGAGCATGACAGGTCCAACAACTTAGACAGCAATCAAGTACATAGCCATGGGGCGCGTAACATGCATACCTACGGGCATGCGTCTGAGTCGGGCAATTTGAACCAGCATTCGAACGATAAATGGTTCCTAGAAAACCAATATAACGACGAGCAAGACCGTCAAGGGGAAGGCCGTAAAGAAGAAAAGTATGAAAATGGTGGGGACGAAGAAAACTGTGGTAGTGACGAATATGAGACCACTAGTGACATCTCCGAAGAGTATGAAACACAACTACAAGATCTATTTCTTAAGATTAATAAATTTAAGCAGGACTTTCATCAGCTGATTAAAAAACTAGACGAAGCATCTCTGGAGTCTGCAAAAGCCAGATATCATTACCTAAATGATATAAGCGCCAGGGAAAATATGTTCATGTCAACGACTACAAATATGCTTCTTGACACAGTAGCAAAACTTTTGCCTCGCAAACGTCTGCCCAATGGTAACCACTCCAATGAATGGGCTTCTGAAACAAATCTGAAAACTATTATGAATGACGAATCAAAAGCCTCTGAGTCTACCAAAAATGGAAATTCGTCGCGCAATGCAGATTCTCTGAACACTTTGTATAATGCAACTCTTGAAAGCGATCCTTGCTCAAAGTTGCCAAACTTTGGTGTAATACTAATCAAGTCACCAACGAATGTAGAACAATTGTGGAATGAATACACAAAACTACCGTCGGATTCAAACATGAAAGCTTTGCTTAAACTAATGCTTCAGCAGCAAAGCAAAGATACTATCAAGAAATCGGATATTGCATTAATGAAACAGAGAAAAACCACGATTCAAGAACTAGAAAAGAAGTACGGGTCTTCCTGGAGAAATAATGACAAGAACTTCTCTAGACAAATCAACCGTAGAAAGAAAATATGGGGTTGTATTGAACAAGGTCTAAAAGATGGGCTATCTTTGAAGACTTGTTTCCATATTCTCGACAAGTACGTAGAAGAAAGAGGTAAAGGTCTATCCTGGTATTACAATGGTGTTCCATTCAAACTGGCTGATGTGGCACCATCATATGTTACCGATGGACAATTTTAACCCAATCTCCAGTATATGCAACGTTAATACAGATAAGTACAACTTAGGACATATTCTTAAAAAAAGTAAACATGATATAAAATGAAACTAAACGAGAAGAAATGAAAGGAGACCAAATGAAAGGGGATCTACATAGTTTTTAGTGGCAATGTGTAAGATTAGAAACTTTTTAGACACTTTTTCAAAAAAATACCTAGAATCTTTCCCAAACAGTAAATGAAATCTGACGCGCGACGTTGCATAATGCACACTGTGCACAATAAATAAAAAATACAGAATAATATAAAAAAGATTATCATAAAAAGAGAAATCTGTCATCTGACAGTTTTAACAATCAACACAAAAGATCGTCGAACCAAAAGCTGGCCCTGTGGAAAGAAGCGGCCTTAACAAATTGTCGCTGAGCCTTGATGGAACAACTAGTGTGTCTTATTGTTGGTGATACTCCCAGCACCCAGTTATTGTCATGGAGGCTTAGCTTATCCAATTGTTTTATTGTGCTAGTTTCAAATTCATTGTCCAGTGATGGTCTAATATCATGGAAATCTACAAAGCTTGGTTCCAACTTTTACAAGCCAAATTTGACCAGCAAAGATTTGAAATCATTGCCAAGTAATTCCAGTGTTGGTAAATTTGACATCATCGTTTTATCATGTCACTCTATTTCTGAGTACATTACCCAATTAGAAGCTTTGGAGAGGTTTATTCACGATGACACTGTTATAATAATAGACAGTAATTTTGCTGTTGAGCTCGAGCTGGTTAGTTTAGCAAGATATCCCAATGTTACCACGGTATCTGTGATTGTTGATGCAGAAGTCCGGAGACTCTCTATTGGTTCCTATTTGTTAATAAACGATTCAAACTCATTTAAGTTCGGAATAACCTATAGCAATAAGACCAAAGAGCCAATATTAAAAGAAAACATTACCAGGTTTTCCACTTACCTAAAGAAAAATAATTCCAAATTTAAATTGATGCTTCAGCTCTTGGAAAGGACCAATATTGGTTCGGTTGAAGTCATTGCTCCAGAAGACGAATCCTTTGGCCTTCATGTATGGGAATGGTTGTTACCAAGAATATCGTTGAATGTTCTTTCTATTGTCTTCGAACAGGTATCATATGCTGAACTATTAAATAATGAATCCAACACAAAGGTTTTCAGACAATTAGTCAAAGAATTGATGGAAATATGCTATAAGCAGACTAATGGTGGAGTTATTGATTGTTTTGTTTTTAATAACGATCGAACAACGCCTGATTATAACTCCATCCTGCAAAGGCTACAAGACAGACAGCGAGATCTAGAAAGATTTACTAAGAGTGAGTATCCAGAGTACTTAACTTTGAATTACGAAGCTTATTGTTTCTATCATAGAATTGAGTTTCCGAGCTCTTTAATGTTTAACCAGTGCATTGACGTTGCTGAAAAGTACGGTTGTGCGAATGGTAACTTAACATTTTTATCAGGATTCTATTCAAGGCTTTTGAATCTTAGCGGGGTTCAAATAAACAACGACGAAAGTAGTGACTTGAAGAAGCCTAATCTTTTGTGGGGTAAAAAGAGTGTTCTAAACGTTGATAAAAAGAAAAGTACCAACCAGTCATCTCAAAAGAAGGTGAAGGTAAAGTCCAAAAAGTTTAGTCTCCATTCTAAAGTAAAGACACCGCATGCATCTCAGAGAGTTCCGGCCACTAGTGGCTATAAATCTCCAGACTTACAATTACCACCCGAACTACAAGAAATGTATTTAGGATGTGACTCTTTGAATTTTTCCTCACCATTGTCACCTAAAATTATTGACGTTGAATTTGATTCCACATCAGATGATAACGTTGAGAGCACAGAATCGGACGAAGAATCAAATGATGAATCTGTGTATGTTGAAAAGGTTAAAAAAGAAGTTGTTTCCGAGAGAAGTATGGTGAAACTGTCTGAACAAATGGAGCATCATGAAGATGATGATAATATTGATCCCAGCCTAAAATTACCATTATTTAAAGGTTTCAAAAATACGACACAGAGGCCAATGACAACGGGGAGATTACAAATGACTGACTTGGAATGGCAAATTCGAAATGGTTATGTAGATATTCCAAGGCAGATGATGTTGGTAACTAAGAATGAATTAAGAGAACCTGATGATAAAATGCATCATACTATTGTGGGACAATATTGGAAATTAATTAAACAACAGCATATGAATAACGGACAACTCATAAGACCAATTACAAGCCAAGAAGATATTTTAAGATTCCACTGTGAAACTTTAAACAAAGCACAGGTTCACCTTTCTACCACCACAAACCGCTACGGTGATTTAGACTTCAGCGACAGCGTATACGAACACTGGAGGCATGGCAAAGGTTGCCTATATAAATTACTATCTGATAGGTAGTTTTCGATATGAAGTTAGTATTTAGATTTATAAACTATTACAAGCAATTTCGGACCAGTATAAAGGATTATTCCCCTTCTTTTCTTTAGCTTATTCGTACAAATCTTCATCCAATCTAGCAGCTGGGTTGGATTCGATGAAATCTAGGGAGACCTTGTGACCCAAAAGTTCTCTAATATTTTGAACCTTGTACTTAATCATTGTAGGTCTTTCTAAAGACAAACCCCAACCCAAAACTCTCATATCCTTTGGTAGGCCCATGGATTCCAACATTTCTGGTCTGAACATACCGGAGTTACCGATTTCGACCCATTTTCCTAAACCTTCATGCCATGAGTAAATTTCCAAGGATGGTTCAGTGTAAGGGTTGTAAGTAGGCTTGAAACGTAAACCAGTAACACCCATCTTGGCGAAGAAATCTTCCATGAATTGAATTAAGTCACCTAGTGTTATATTGTAATCGGCCAAAACACCTTCAACTTGATGGAATTCGGCCAAATGTGTAGCATCAACCGCTTCGTTACGGAAAACACGATCTATCGAAAATAATCTGGTTGGTTTTGGATCCTTGGCTAACTTATGGAGCATAGCAGCAGAGATGGCAGTGGTATGTGTTCTCAAAACAAGTTTTTGACACTCTTCTTCTTTCCAGTTGTAACGGTAACCAATAGAATCGAATTTACCAGTTTCGTGAACAGCCTTGATGTTATTAATGTATTCTCTGTCGTCTGGCATTCCACTCTTGATAGGATCCTTTAAATAAAATGTGTCTTGTAAATCACGAGCAGGATGTTGTTGTGGCACGAACAAAGTGTCGAAGTTCCAGAAACCAGTTTCAACGTATTGGTTGGATGGCATTTCAGTGAAACCCATAGAGAAAAAGATTTGTCTGAATTCCTCTCTGACCTTGTTCAATGGATGTAGAGCACCAGATTGAGGGTCGATACCTTGGGAGTTGAAGTTAAATTCCTTAAACTTCAAGTCCTTGTAGGAACCAGTAGCAACCATTTCGGAAGTGATATCGGTTTCCAACTTGGCCAACTCAGTGGAGAAGTCCTTACCTTTGACAACTTTGAAAGTGGTTTCCTTTCTTGGGGTAATCAATTTTCTCTTCTTCAAGTCATTGATATCCTTATCGCTAATTCCGGCTAGATCGTTCTTCTTGATCTTCTCTAGTTGTTCCTTGGTTTGGTCCTTGACTTGAGCGACGTCGCTGACCTTGTCGCTGACCTTTAGTTCGTTTTCTGGTGTCTTGACAATCCATCCGTTCTTAAAGGCTCTGGCTTGGCCAACCTTCCCATCGGCACCCATATGCGTGGAAACATCCTTAATCTTAAGTTGACCAAACTTATCAATCAATTGCAAAAGTTTCACCTCGTGAGAACCATTTGCAACAATATCTTCTGCTTCTTTCGTCAAAGTGTAAAAGATGGTGTCCTGCTTCGAAAAATCGATTTTATCATGAGACTTCAATGAGTTCAAGTAAGAAGCCATAGTCTGGGAATCGATATCTGGGTAAACCTCAGATGTAGAATCGATTTGTCCCAACTTGTCGACTTTTTGAAGTATTTCCAATTGAATATCAGACATTTTTTATGGATTCTATAACAAGATCTTCGGATTGGCTTTGTTCGTTGCTTCAAACCTGATGTATCGGAAAAGGGTACCTCTAAAGAGTAATAAAAACTGTTCTTGTACCTATTAATTTGCCTGACCGCTTGTCCCTTAACAGAAAAAAGTTCAGTTGTCTTGTTTTTGGCTTTCCTGATCCTGTCTTCTCCACCTATATCCTAAAACCAAATCAAATCCTCTCTTTCTTTGTACGTCAAATCTCTCAACATTTCAATTCATCTACTTTTTTTTCAATTCACTTACTCATTTTTCAATTTTCTGTCAAAAAAAAAAAGACTTTCTTCTGTTGTTACATCAAGAAATTTTTCTTCAAGAGTAATAAGGGCCTGAAGGCCGGGTGACGGTATTAGTGGTTGGCACGTGATACATATACGCATATACTATATACTGTATACTGTATACTATAGCAGCGTTCCCTTTGATTCATCTAGGGTTATCTGGTTTTTATTTAGGAGTGGGTTTGAGTCCGAGCAAAGGTCTAGCCTCGTACATGCTTCTAGCAGTATTTCCTTGAGCAAGAACCACTTTTTCTCCAGCTGGATGGCTTCTGAATAGTCCGATTTGAGCTTTTCGTTCAGCTCTGTTAGCCATTTCTTGTGCTCGAGAAGCGTTGGTTCGTCCAGATTTGTGTAGTCTGATTCCTCTATATCGTCGTCTGCCTTTTGCCATATGCTTATAAACTCTTCGTGCATTTTGTTGAGGGAGTCTTTGTAGTGAACCAGTTTGAGCCTGTTTATATCTTCGATCTCTTCTCCCTGGGCTAGCTGGCCCGGGATATGGCGAATGACCTCGTAGTTGATTTTGAGGGAGTCATCAATGGCAACTATGTGTCTTTTGTTGCCTGATTTGCGGTCGTCGTCGGCCGACATGTGTAAAGGAGCCACTTTGTAGCGGGCCACGGCCCTTTTGCTCCATTCTAACGGTACGTTCTGGAGTTCTTCTGCAGACGGTTTGTTCTTGGGTATTTCTTCTGAGGTCATGGTATTCTTGTGGTATGCCTCCTGGTATGGACTTCTGGCGGTGTGTTGGGTATTTTAGTTTGCAATTACAAGAGAGTCACACAAGACACCTTTAGCAGCTGTTTTGTTTTTGGCCTGTTGATTTATTTCATGAACAATGCGTAAAGAATTTGAATGCGAAAGTATATATGGTGAGTAGGGTTTAGAGCTTGTGGTCCAGCAAGTAGTGGGTTGTGTGGAAGGGAGGCAGAGGGGGCGGTAGGTGCGCAGCCCAGGGCAAGTGGGAGAATGTGAAAGCGGCCGTTAAAACCATTATTACTGGTCTTGCTGGTGTAGTTTGTGACTATACCACGTGACCTTAATATGTGCATTGTCACAGGGAAAAGAAATGTGAAAAGACATGAATAATGAAAAAGCCAAAAATTTATTCCATGCGATGAGGTTGAAGTGAAGCGTGAGATGAGCTAAGAGAAGTTATCAAGTCCAGCCAAGTCCATCCAAGCCAATCCAAGCCAAGCCAAGCCAAGCCAAACCAAGTATCGGAAACTGAGAGAGATGGCTGAACTAAATGTGGAAGGTCTAAGTGTGGATGAGCTTTTCGCCGATCTAAAGAAAACTATTGCCCAGCAGAAACAAGAGGAAGTTGCCAAGGAGGAATCTGGTGATGGGTTCGAAGACGACAAGGTTTCGGTTGAAATCGACGATAGGACGGCCCAATTCCAGGAAATTGAGAGGAACTTGCACAAGCTACCGAAGCTGCAAACGGGATTTGACCAGCTGGGTACGGACGGTAAGAAGCTGCAGCTAGAGGAGCAGAAAAAGGTTGTTAAAGTGGACGATCCGATATATATTCTTGAGTCACGTAAGAAGTCTGACAAGGTGAAGCCACCGAGCGAGACTGAGAAGTGGTTCACGCTTCCGAAGCCCGAGATGACAGCCGAGGTGAAGCGTGATCTGATGTTGATCAAGCACAGGGCTGCGCTCGACCCCAAGAGACATTATAAGAAGGACAAGTGGCAAGTGCCGGAGCGGTTCAGCGTTGGTACTATTGTGGAGGGACCTACGGAGTTCTTCAGCAGCCGGATGAAGAACAAGGAGCGCAAGAACACGATGTTGGAGACGTTGATGGCGGACGACACGACGAACAAGTATTTCAAGCGCAAGTACACGGAGGTGCAGCAGCGCAAGACGAGCGGGAAGCGTGCGCACTACAAGGCGGTCAAGGACAAGCGCAGGAGGTTCTAAGGTGTTTGTGTGTGAGTATATATACAGATATATGTATATATATATATCTGTGTTACCCTAAGTTAATAAAAGAGAGAGAGAGAGCGAATCTACCCATACCCTTACCCGGACTCTACATCGTAAAAAAAAATTCCAGGAGACCCCTATGGTTACCCGGTGTCCGGTGTTACCCGACGGAGTTTTTTTTTTTCTTGCCCAATTCCCTGCTCGCCAGCGAACTGTGAGCTGTATCGCATGTAGTAAACAAAAACGAAACACCGAAGCACCTACATACACATTTACGTAATCCTGTGTAACGCGCGGCCCAACCCCAGAACACCCCGTAGTGCCCCACGCCACACATACGCCCAGCCAGATCTTACAAAATTCCGGAGCTACACGGAACTATCCCGCGCGTGTCGTGTGTGGTCCAACCAGGGCCAGGGCCAGGGCCACTCGCCCATCCGCCTAGAGTCATCCGTGCGGCTGGCCTAATCAATTAATCAATGGTGTCGGCCAGTCAGTCGGCCAGTCAGTCGGCCACTCGGCCGGCAGCAGCAGGCAGCGGCAGGCGGCAGCCTTCTGCTGCCATGTCTAGCTGTAGGTGCCCGCTGCCTGCGGCCTGCTGCCCTGCCCGCCGGCTTTCTGGGCACGACTCAGAGCAGCAATCAGTGCCCAAAAAGAAACACCCTTGCCTCCCCCTCCGCTCTCCTCTAGCAGAACAAGCAACCTAATATGCAGACACCAGGACACACTGAACGGCCGCACCAGATCCTACGCATGCCACTTTTGGCAATTACTACTCTTTTTTTCACATTTACCCAATTTTCCCAGAACACACCGCACACCCCTCCTCCCTCCAGCAATCCCATTTCTTGACATTTGTGTTTTCTTTGCTGATTTGTTCAGATTTTTTTTTTTTTTTTCTCGTTTTTAGTTCATTTTAAATTTTTTATTGTTGTCATTTTTTTTTTTTTAAATTTTTAAGAATAATTTTTTTTTTTTTATTTATTTAATTTTTTTTTTTTTTTTTTACTTTGTTTCCAGGAATTGGAATTTCTTCTTGCAGGCATTTTTTATAATGGCAAGGTTTATATGGGATTAGAGTCATTGATATTGGACTGATACCATTTTGTTAGGGTTTTTGGTAGTAATTTGGTAGTAATTTAGAGGGTTTTAGAGAGAAGGACAGAACAAAAGAGTGCAAGGGAGGCACTAGACACCTCAGCAGGTCTCAGGTAGAAATATAGGATAGTTTGGTATTGATATTTCGAGAGAGAGTGAAGGAACAGGACAGTACAGGAAAGTGAACTAACTGAAGGAAAATAATAGGCATATATATATATACGCTTGGAAGAATTCTGGGAATTAATCAAGTGAAGGAATAGTTAGTGAAGCAGGATGGGGAGACCAGAGTACTCTATGCGACTGCAGGAGGCTATACAGGATCCCAGTACTGAGGCGTTATGGCGGATGTATTCGAAGGCCAAGGCGTCTTTGCCGTATAGAGAAAGGATGTCTAATTTGACGTGGAGGATGATGGGTATGCGGCTTCAAAGGCAACAGGGCGCGATGACGGGGTATGAGAACGGTGGTAGCGGTAGTGGTAGTGGGGTGCGTGATGGGGGAGATGAATCAGGGTTGAAGTTTGAAGGAGTGTCGTTTTCGTTGCAGGATTGGAAGGGTTCGGAGTTGGGTGGATCGACGACTCATGGAGCGTTGGATCCGACGCTTTCGTTTTTGGACGGGCTTTCGGACCTTCCACAGCACCAGGGCCACCAGGACCACCAGGACCACCAGGGCCAGCAGTCACAACACCCAGATGCGGTTTCGGTTGCTGTTGAGTCGGTGGAAGACGTGGATATGAACAAGGATTTGGATAATCCGGAAGACAATTTCGACTATGTCAGTCACCTCAAACGACTAAACGGTAGCATTTCAGAGGGCATCAACCCCAGGACGTTGAACTCGGACATACCGTTGTCCAGCTATTCGTCTTCGCAGAGCGAACAGTCGAATCCCCAATTGGGTAGCACGAACAGCAACTCTAACGGCGTGAATGTAAACACGGGCGCAAGCACGACCAACTCCAACGCTAACGCTAACAACGGGGCGTCCGTGGCGACTTTCCATGGACACTATGGGTCGTTCTCGGATCATGATAGAAATGTAGGATTCATATCGATGGACCTCAACCACGTTGCATCGGCATCCTCCGATTACCATCTAATGGACCACTTGCAACAGTCAGACTTGAGCTCTCAGAACGGTGAAATGTTGCTCACCGATACCACCCACAACTCTAGCCAATCACCGGGTATAATGAACGATGGGGGACCAGATCCCCCTCTTCTAGGAGGTTTCGGAGGTCACAAGGGGACAGGTTCCTACTTCGATGATTCCGATATTATGACCTCTTTCACTGGCTCCTCAAGTCTCTCGACTTTGAAAAACCCAGAGTTCGACTCACAACGCCCTCCGTTACATTCTACAACGTCAACTGCATCCTTGAAAGATATTTATTTCCAACATCAGCAGTCGCAGCAATCGCAGCCACATTTACAAAGACGCCCTTCCACAGCAGTGGCATCGGTTAATCCGATCTCAATCAGAAAGCCAAACATGTCCAGAAGTACCAGTTCATTTGGATCATCTTTACCTAATAATCTATCCATAGGTTCTGGAACGGCTTCCACTTCATACATGTCAACCTCACAGGGAACAAGAAGGGGCTCGCTAGCAAACTCCATTAGAAAGAAACCTATTGGCAAAACAACATCAAGGAGGTCGTCTGTTTCGTTGAACCAGTTGAATAATGAAAATGTTGATAGTGGAATAGCCTCTACCAGTGTTGGTGGCAGTAGTGGTTCCGCGGTAGACACCGCTTCAAAGACTGAAACACAATGTTCCAATTGTCACACAAAGACAACACCTTTGTGGAGGAGAGATCCTCAAGGCAACCCTCTGTGTAACGCTTGTGGGTTGTTTTTGAAACTCCATGGGGTTGTTAGGCCTTTATCTTTGAAAAAGGATGTCATTAAGAAGAGACAAAGATCATCAAACAAATCAAAACAAACATCATCTTTGTTGACTAGTGGACTAGCGTCAAGCAATAGCAGCGGCAATAATCATAATAATAATAAAAGTAATAATAATAATGCCAACAGTATTGCCTCGAATGCTAACAACAATAATACTAATAATAATATCAATTCTAATACCAATAACGATAGTTCAAATATCAGTTCTAATACTAGTGGCAGTAGTTCAAATATCCTTTCAGATTCTCCTACCAACATGATATCACCAGATAAAAAGAAGTCTCTATTGAAAAAGAAAACTGTGAAGCCTTCAACCCCAACTAGTTCGCTACAATTACAAAGACAAGGAAGTGCATCTCCATCGCTACCTCAAGACGCACTTTTCAACTTCCCAAGCTTGGGCAAAGTGGAAAGCTTTAATGGTGTTTCATTGGCTCATTCGGCCCAAGATTCAAATAACCTTGAGGGATTCATGGATCAAGATTTTATACAAAAACAGTCAGAGCATACTCAAAGTCACAAACAAACTGATTCACCGTATGAAGGAAAAAATGATATAGACAGCCAAACACAAACCTCCAAAAACAAACCAGCTCGGGATACTACTAACTGGGAATGGTTAACTCTGTCTTTGTGAATTTTTGATATATGTGCATTTGCAATGATCATTGATCATGTAAAAGCGTCCAGCAATAATAGGATTGAACAATTTTTTTGCCAGCTAACATTTCTTAAGCAACAGGCTTACTTGAGAAAATATGTCGTTAACAACATTTGCTTCACCACAATGGTAATGATAAACCCCATAATAGTAATAATACTAATTGTATCAATCTAATAGTTATGTAAGTTGTTTGTGTTTTGTTTTTTTCATACAGTTTGTTAATAGAACCGAGTAACAACAAATCGTATATAGACCAATTTAAGTTTGTGAATTTTTAGCAAATTGTTTTCTGGCTATTCACATCATTAAAATTTTACCTATAACATAATAAAGACTTAAGAAACGATATAAAAATTATAAGGTAATTACAAGTCATAATCATCATTATTTACATGAACTCATAAATTTATTTAAGAGGTATTTTTTTTTTGTTTGTTCGTTGCATTTTTATTGTTTGCTTCTGACTTAAATACTATCGTCTTTCATTTCTTGCCATTTTTGCTCTTCTTTTTAGACTTTTTAGATGAGGACTTAGAAGAGTTGGCTGAATCACCTTCGATGAACTTAAGAAGTTCGTCAACAGATTTGTTGGCAAGTTCGGGGTTCTGGCTGGAAGCTTTTTTACCCTTCTTTTGAGTGACTTCGGCAGGTTTGACTTGTTGTTGAGTTGCAGCTAGCTTCTTTTGTTGCTGTTGCTTCGTGATAATACTTTCGATGGTTTCCTTCCATTGAGTTGAAGTTAAAGTAGTTTGGTCATTCAAACCCAATTCCTTGATGAAAACAGTTCTTGCCTTCGAGATATGGGCCAAAGCATTCTTCATATCATCAATAGAAGTATACAAATTAGCGATACGAGATTCATTTTGGCCGAAAGGCAATGTCTCTTCATTATCAGTGATTTTCAATAATAGTTCAGATAACTTGTTCAAGATTTTAACTTCGATCTTACTGTCTTTGACATTTGAGGCAATTTGGAATAATAGGTTGAACACGTTAACCCTACCAGCATGAACGTTTGGTGTCAAAAGTTTTAATAGGTCATGGACCTTCTTCAAAACAAGCGCAGCATTGTAAATGGAACCTTGAGCATACTGCAAATAAGCCAAGTTAGACAAAATTCTTACTGTTTCAAATGAATCGACACCAAAGCATCTTTCAGAAAGCAATACAGCCTTGTTACCGAATTCCACAGCTTGTTGAACGCGTCCCAATCTTGAGTACATGTTGGAGAGCAGCAAGTAAGAAGAGACAAGAGATGGATGAACTAAACCAATTACATCTTCCCTGAAAACAATACTTTGCCCGAGCAAGTTGAGAGCTTCATTCATTTTTTGTTCACGTTCTTCTTTTTGCTTTACTTCTTCAGGATCAACTTCTTCGGTTTCCTTGTTTGTTTCCTCGTCCTTCTGTTCAGACTCTTCATTCTTCTTTTGTTCAGACTCTTCCTTCTTCTTTCTCTCTGCTTCTTCCTCTTCCGCATGAACAGCATTAACTAATGAAGCACCTTGGATCCATAATTCCTCGGAAATCAAACTCTGGAATTCAGAACCTTTAACAATAGGTCTCAAAGAGAAATCATTGATAGAAAATGTTTGTTGGGGATCAACCAATCTGCTTCTCAACTTCTTGTCTTGAGCTTGCTTCCAAGTTTGGTACTCCTCTTGAGTAAAGAAGTATTCCTTGTTAATCAATTGAATACCGAATTTTTGAGCAGCTGCTCTGATGATAGCAAATTTGGAGAATCTTTCCTCTTGGATCTCCAACCAGTTTTCTGGTAACTCATGGCGGAAACGGCGTTTTGCTTGAGATCTGACTTCTTCCAATAACTGTTCTCTCGTGATCTTAGCAAATTCTAGATCCTTGATATCAAATAATGGATCAAGATCTTCCACGAAGGCATTTGGGTTGTAGGAATGCCCAAACAACAAATTCAAAAAGAATGCTACCAAATGTTGAACAAGGATTGGGGAAGACAACTTCTTACTATGTTCTCTGAAAACATGCTTTAGAGAACGGGCAATAACTTCAAGTTCGCAAACGGCAATTAAACCTTCATATTGATCAGTTTCAATAGTGAAACCTTCATTTTTGACAGGTTCTTTTAAGTCACTCTTGTCAAGTTGGATTTGCTTCTTTAATTCCTCTGGGATAGGCTTTTGTTGTTGAACATACTCATTAATCTTATCTTGTCTTTCCTTGATTAGTTGTTCAACCTTTTTCAAGTAGCCTGCTTGCCATTCTTTATATTCAGCGTTTTCTTGCTCGATTTTGGCTAAGTACTTTACTCTTTCTTCCTTTAGCTCAGAATATTTGGCATTTATAATTTCAATAGCTCTACCTAAGTAACGCATGTTGATACCGTTTGTATGGAACAAATTGGTTAAGTGTTGGCCATCGTATGGAAGATTGGTGTTTCCCTTCAAGATATCTTCTAAAAAGAGTGGTAGAACCTCTTCGTTTAAGAACTTAGACATTTCAAGAACATTTTCATCTTCAACGCCATCAATAACATAGGCATCTGGATTGTAAGAGAACTTGACGTCTTCTGAAGCATCTTCTAGAGATTTTCCAGATGCTGTGATTTTCTCGGATCTCCATTTTTCAACTAGCTCACGACGAATCAAAGTTTGTCTATGTGGGTATCTGTCTTCCTTTACAGAATCATAGTGTTTCTTAGCAAACTCGACATCCAATGGATTTGTGTTTGCAAGGTCAAGGATGTAAGCTCTTTGGTCCACACCAAAGATACCCTTTGATTTACTGGAAAGTTTGAAATCGAATTCCTCTACCTTATGTTGTTTTAGGTAGAAGTTTTTGGAGAACTCATCCAATTTTGTGTGAAGTTTTTCATCGAACTTCAAAGTAGCAGTAAGTTCATCATAACCGTAGTTGACAGAAATGGAAGTTTCCATTGGCTCTGCAATTTCGTTGTTGTTTTCATCTACGGTAATATTAGTACCAACAGGGGTCAAAAGGCCAGGGACTGGTGATTGGACCAACAAACGACGACCAGCATAGTCAATGACTGCGGTTAAACAATGACGAATATTCTTTAAACCCAGACGGTTCAATTGGTTGATAACTTGCAAGTCCTGGTTAGCAGCAGCAAATGCAGCTTCATCGCCACCAATATCAGCATACAAGCCACTTACGTCGAAAACGTAAGAGAAAACTAATGACTTGTAGAAGTATACGGCATTTTCTCCAGTAGTGCTTGGGTCTATTGGAGTTAACTCGTTATTGAACACAGCCATAGCACCCTTGACGGCTTCGGTGTTGAACTCATGGATAGAAGATGCAGTAATCTTTTCGTTCTTGACACGGTCATATGGTGAGTTAATTTCTAGATCCTTAATAGCTTGGAATTCGTCACAGAAGTTTCTCTCATCGTCAAACGTGAAATTCTTCAATTGTGTACGCATAAAGTCACCATTGTTGGTTGGGACTTGAGACACTAACCAAGGCTTGCTCAAAAAGCAGCTTGTTGGCTTGGCGTATTGGGCAGTGTCTGTAGATGAAAGTTTGTTTCTCAATTGAGTGACGTGTTGTAGGAATTTCTTAGACACTTGGATCAATAAATCGACTAAGTTGAACTTTGATTCGAATTCAGCCTTTGGAGAGGGATCAAACTTAATTGAGCTGGATTTATTAACGTAAAATCCTGAAATAGAACTAGTGATGTGGAATGTTTCATTTTCTAAAGTAACGACTTGCAAGTATAGCAAATGGCCTTTTGTCTTGTAGAAAGCTGGGACAGGGTTGTAAGCAGAGAAATGCAATGAACGTAAAACTGGAGAAACAAGTAGATTTCCGGTTTTCAAAGAGGAGATGTTGAAATCAACATCGCTGGATTCCAAGATTTCGCTGCAAACTTGTAAGAATTTTGCCTTTTCTTCTGGGTCCTCCTTTGCATTCTCGGATTTGGATTCGAGGTTCATATCTTTAAACTGAGAACCAGAAGAAATTGCAAAATCCGAGATGCTATCCTCTAGCTCAGAGGAAAACCCAAGAGTCTCCCTCAAGCTGAGAATATGTTGGACAGCACTGGCCACATTGTAAGCCTTTGGCTTGAAGTGGAAAGTCAATGAAGAGTTCTTACCAGCTAAATCTTCTAATATATCGTCATCTTGAACAACTGTCTGGTTTTCAATTAAGTCGTAAGAAGTATAGAACTTTGTGGCGTCTTCAAATGATAGATAAGTCTTCAAATGAGACACATTTGATTGTTTTCCTAATTGATATTGTAAGTCTGAGTTCTTATTCTTGGATTGACCAGGAATACCCTTGACTGTTACCTCAATGGTGTCAGTAGACATGGCTTTTCGAGGAATTTGGTGACTATATATCCTGGTTTCTTATGTTTTAAACTATTTAATAAACCGAACAAGAACTAAGACTAAAATAAGAGAATTCAAAAGCTTTTCTACTTGAATTGCTAACCTAAGAGTCAAGTTGTTCGAAGAATGAAGCACTTTCGACGTTTTTTTTTCAGTTTTCCGACTTTTTTCAATTTTTCATTTTTTTCATTTTAGAAAAGGCGAAATTGAGAGAGTTTATGCGAAAATGCCACCGAAGCTACCGGACTTGAGGAATATTAAGTCGAGCTGCAGTCGAAGACGTCGATTTAGCGAATATATGTTGATGATTTAATATAGTCCATAAGTAAGAATAGTTCTTCTGGTTGTATCCGGAATAGTCCAGGAACAGGTCGAGAAGGGGAGGGAAAAAAGAAAATTGCCCAATTTCCAACGGAAATTGATGCTTTTGATTATTTTTTAAATAATCAATTTATTCTCCGATACGGGGAGTCGAACCCCGGTCTCCACGGTGAAAGCGTGATGTGATAGCCGTTACACTATATCGGAATAGTAAATTAGATGTTTGGTAAATAACAAAAATGCATTCTAGTTAAGTGTTTGATATCACATGATTTCAGTTGTAAGTCCATTCACGCAATCAAATAAAACATACCCGCTAAGTATATACACTGAGAGGTAGAGTTCTCTTCGAACTGCAGTCCCGTAACATAGATGCGTATCTGCCCCTAATGTAGATAATATCATATACTCGTACTGGCTCTCTTTTCTGGGTTTTATCAAAATGTAACACATTGTAAGGTCAAAAGCGAAGCTCATTCCCACTCTTAAAAAGGATTTGACAATCGGGCATCTAGAAATAAGCATCGACATAGCACGAGAACTAGAGCACTTTGGGCATATCCTATACCAGTACTTGTTATGAATTACATTAAGACCACTCTATGGGGACCTGACCCGAAAGAGCAGCATCGTAAGCTAAAGTCTATCCTTAGGAAGAACGACAGGCAGCTTAACAAATCCTTAAATGAACTTTCCTCTTTGAAGTCCAAGACGCAGAATCTTATCAAGCAGGCAGCTAAGAAGAATGACATCAAGACCGTACGTTTGTATGCAAAGGAGCTTTACCACGTGAACAAGCAATATGATAGAATGTACACTTCCAAGGCGCAGTTACAATCAGTTGGCATGAAGATCGAAGAAAGTTTCCAAATGAACAAGTTACAAGACAAGATGGCACAGAGTGCTGTTTTGATGAGGGAGGTAAACTCATTGGTACAACTCCCACAATTACGTGCTACCATGATGGATTTGGAGAAAGAATTGGTGAAATCTGGTATTATCACTGAAATGATGGACGACACTATGGAGCCATATGAGGATGTGGAAGAAGAAGAGGAGGTGAACGAACAAGTGGAACAGATAGTAGCACAGTACACCAGTGAGAAATTGGATAAGGTTGAAGATGCTCCAAATGTTGTCCTATCTGCTCCAGAACCGGAACAAGAGATATCTACTGAGAACCAAGAAGTTGTACCGGAGTCTAAGATAGATAGCGAAGCTGATGATATGATTAAAGCAATGAAGGAAAGGTTGAATGCCTTGCAAGGATAAAAGCTACAACCTAACCATGTGTATGTATATATATATATGTGTGTGTGTGTGTGTGTCTGTGTGAGTATTGTAGGCATTTATAGTCAGCACAGTACTTCTAATAAGTCTTCTGTAATTTACTTGCACAGCCGGTAGGCATTAGAGGTTGTTCAAATGACCTGTATACAGATACGCCAACAATGAGTGTATTTTATTTTATATATATATATATAAGCCCCGGTCAGGAGGAGAGGCTTACGCACTCCCTTGCGTGGAAGAATTATTATTTTCCTTTGTGAGTTGATGTTTAACCTTTTGCTTTAGCTGCTCATGTTTGAATTGCTCCATTAGCAGCTGTTTGAGCTCTTGTTTGTTTTTAACCCACGTTTCTGCTTTTCCTAAAGTATCATCTACAACGTTCATGACATTTCCTACCATGTCCAGCGCTTCCTGTGCAAGAAGCAAGGCTCTCTTATTGGAAGAAATATTCTTCGAGTTGGGTTTCTCGGAATCATTCAGCCATTTGGTAGGTAACTTTAACAACACCTCGCGCACCTGGGACCTTGCCGGTTCCGGGAGAGAGGAGCCGGTAAACCTAGACACTACCGTGTACACTTTCTTCAAAGTACCGACGACTTCCAAATGTATGGCATTTGCAGTTGGATCAATTTCCAACTCATTCTGGTGCTGGTGCTGGTGCTGGTGCTGGTGCTGGTTTTCCTCTACAGCGTGCGATGACGACGACGACGCTGGTTCGTGTAAATGCGACGAAGCATCGTAAAACTCTTCATCCTCATCATCTGCTTCTTGCTTATCATCCTCCTCCTCATCTTTGGGGCTCGCACCGGTACCAGTGCCACCAGATGCGGGCAACGGTTTATGCCGTAGCTGTTCCTTCTTCACAACCTCCTGTAGCGACGTGACCCTTTGGGCAAGCTGTTTATTCGCAAGCTTCAACAACCCTAGACACGTTATCAACCGTTTCTTCGACTCTATCGATAGATTTAGCTGGTACTCCTTGAAATTCTGCTTGATCCGTCTCCGCTTAAGACCACGGATGCGAGGATGGAACTCACTCGCCTTGTCCTGAACCCGAATTTGCTCTATATCTAGCCCATGTGATTCCTCAATATCAGACCTCGAGTACCCAGAATCATCCTCCTCATCCCAACTCCCGTCCCCTTGGCCCTGTCCTCGCCGTCTCTTCCCAGAATTCATCCACTTCTCAGACGTCTTCTCAATCCTCTTAACCAGCTGGTCCGCCCGGCTCATAAGTTTAGGATGACTCGTCCGTGTCTGTTCATATAGCTCTATCGCACTCTGCTTCATCTTGCTCAACAACCGCTCGCTCTTCCCTCCACTAATACTTCCTGCCACTATCGATCCGGCCACTACCGATCCTGTTCCTGATCTGTCGCTAGATCCGTTTCGCAGCTTATCCAAAGCTTCCACCGCTATTTCCTCTGAAGCAAGCTCCTTCTCCACTTCTACCTCCCTTTTCTCACTCTCACTTTCCTCACTTGCAACTTCCATCCTGTATATTCGATTCTGGAATTCCTTATCAACCCATATACATATAAATATATATATATATTATACCCCCCTTTCCTTTATACTCAAAACCCTTGCTCGAAACTCTATATACCCAATATCATCTCTTCTAACCTTGCGCTTCACATTTTCACATTTTTCACCATTTCCTTTCCTTTCCTTTCCGATGCCCATTGTGAAAAATGTGAAAAGTTGAGCTTGACATTAAATGTGAGAGGAACTCATCGATGACTATTGAAGACATTGAGAGATTAGCGAGGTTTTGGAAGGATTAGATAGGTCAATTGTGTTTGGATTGTAAGGAGAAATGTTGGTGCAAATGCGAGGAGGGATACTTTTCAGACGGAGTGGATTGTATTTGGTGCAGGCTCGCCGGAGATTCGGACATTGGGACGAGTTATATTCGAAATACTATATAAATGGGCGAGCCATTGGAGGTGATGAGAGGGAGGTTGTTGGGAAGCTAGGGCTATTGACGGTGCCTCGGGTTGAGGAGGCCCAAGTACGGTGTGGATTTAAGGGGAAGGGAGTTTCCAGGATGCTTGATGTGCTGTTGTTGGATGTTTATAGTGGGGATAAAGGGTGGATGGAGCAGTTTTTGCAGCGGGACAGGAAGCAGCGGAGTTTGATCAGATACGGTGTGGATTTTGGGGTGAAGAGTGCTAGCGGGCTTGATGAGGTGGTTACGTACGAGTTGCCGAGTCCCTGGCTGGAGAAGGCGGGGTGCGAGATTCTGGAGCTCGGTTCGGAGTCTGAGTCTGAGGCTGAGAGTCGGGAGGGTCCATCGGGGCGCCCCGATGGGTGCCATTTGTATGTGAGTGAGAAGGGTTTCACGCCGGCCAGATGGCCTACGTTCAGTGTAGTGCCAAGACATGGTGGTAGTGGCAGCGAGGCTGGGACTGGGACGTCTCATGAGAACGAAGTGGACGCGGAAACGGCGTTCGATGTAGCGTTGAGGTTCTCCAAGGACAAATCGTTGGTTTCAACGTACCTCGATTCGCTCGACTCGACTAATATACTGGCCATCTCCAAGAAATTGCAAGCGAGACTAAACGACAAGAACCAGATATTCCGTGACTTGGAAAGGGCCGTGTTGACGGAGCTATATAGGGTGGACGAATCCCCGCAAGAATATGAGAAATTAATGAAATCAAGAGCACGCGTTGACGATACTATAGAAAATTGGGCTCGAGAGGCGCATAAGGAGTTGCAAGGGTCTATAGAAAAACTATTGCAAGACTTCGCGTCTAAGCAACTCTCTCTTTGGAAAGTTTACTCATACTCCGAACCTAAACTATCTCTGAAATTACACGAACTCTGCAACATATCAAACGATCTAGAAATGGTACAAAATTTGTCCCACATTTATGGATCCCTAGGTATACAACAGCAAAGGCTTTCCATAATAAGTCCCGATTATGCTAAGAACAAAGTGCCGTACTTGCATAGAGAGATTAACAAATGCGTGTACAAAAACTTCTTCCAACTCCAATTCCCACTTATAGCTGTTTCTGTCATTGGATATGTGACAGAGTTATGTAGCGGCTACTCGATGGGTGCGTTAGCCTCGTTGGGTATCGTTCTTGGCTTGAAAAGAGTTAAAGACACATGGTATAACCTTCTACTTCAGTTCCAGCAGCAGATTAGGGAAGAATGTAGAGTTGGTATCGAACTAAACAAACAGCTGTTGAGAAAAAATTGGGAAGACGCTTATACCCAAAAAGAATCCGAATTGAGTTCGAAAGTCGCCCTATTGGAGCAGATCTCGAAGGAACTAAAATAAAACACAACGGTATAGATATAATATATATACATATTCTTTACATTTAACATTTTATTTTTTTTTTTATATGGACACCTGGTATGTATATTCCCTATCATTGAGAGTCTTGTATCTAACCCAGGGAAATGATTGGTAACTGAGTTGAGGTTCTTCTATCTTTAGGTACTCCACCTTCAACCCGCTGACCGCATAATATGGAATCTCAAATTCCATTGCCACCAAACAAGGTTGTCTTTTCTCTTGAACGTTTGACTTTGCCTGACTGGCGGACTTCTCGTGGATATCCTTCCATAGTTTTTCTAGTTTGGGTCCTGACCTTAACGGTGGAGGGTCCATAGAGTTATGCAGTTCTTCTATTTGTCTTCTATGGATCTCTTCATCCCATATCTCAAATTTGCATTTTAGCTCGTAGGTTTTATCTCCATGCCCGCCCTTCAAATGCGGAATTTTCCATACTAAAGACCCTTCGGTTAAGTTGAAGAAAGCTTCTCCTATATCGCTCTTGAATAGAGGCGTTTGTTCAAGATCAACGTTCCAATTTTCTATAACATGCTTAACAGGAATATTAATGCACAAATCTTTTGTACTATCTTGAGATTTAAAATGCGTTGATATGGAGGCACGTAACAGTACTCTATCTTGTTTTAAGGGATCCTTCCGTGGCTTAAATGTGGTAGTAGCTGATTCAAGTTTTATAACTGGATCATCATGCATTGGTCTATTGAGCCTGTAGCTACAAAGTTCGAACTCTCCATCAGGTGGAATAAACCTTACTATAGGATAATCATCGCTGAGTAATGTGTCTAAATCAACGCATTCATGGAACTTTAATCGTTTCATGAAATGAACGTTTTTTTGAATCAACTTATTAAATCCAATGCTCAATTGCGGCATTCCTGACAAGTAGCACCGACAGAAAACTGTACCATTTATTGCATTGTCCCTAACTATTCCTTGGTCCAAATCCATAACGAACTCCAATTTCTCGACAACATCAAGGAAGAACTCATTTTTCCCGTAGTTGATACCCTTAGGTCTCCAAGAAACCGCTGACGTGATTGTACGCAGGATATGGCTATTAATATATGTTTCATCTTGATCTTCTGGTTCACCCGCCTTGCTGCTCGAAGCTGGTAGAGTCTCGGTTTCAACAGATTTAATAACTTCTACCTTAATAAAATCATGAATAATGTTATAATTAGTAACCTGGATTATACCATAGTCGGAGGATTCATCTATAAGTTCAAAAATTAAATGGAAGTTATCTCGTACATTCAATTTGTTGAGTGACATGCCAATGAACTTCTTGATTAATTGGTACAAATCTTCAAGGTAATTCAATACGCTAAGAGGTGAAACATGGTTGTTTGTTTGCATAATCATAGCGAAATACAAGTTGTCGCGATTTATTACAGCATAATGCAAGCCATTGATCTCAAAAATAGGTTTTATTCGACCATTATTCCTCTGAAGCTCATCTTGTAACTGTTTTATTGATTCGTCTAAATGGCTGAGTGGTCGCAGCACCCGCTCGAGTAGAAGGTCAAACGTCTCATCCAATAGGAGAATACATGATGACATTGTATGAAGACAGCTCGTCAGGGCGTTATTTGAAAATAAATGCAGACGTCCTACGCTGTACCTTCTTAGTTTTAATTCCCTCGATCACACGTTAAACAATTCAAATTCACTGGAACTTTAAGGGCATCTCTCTCTCTCTTTCTCTACCCTTGAAACTTTCCTCGAGTTGTTTATACTTTTCAACATTTTAAAATACAAGTTTTCCGTCAATAATATGGGGTCCTTGCCTATATAGAAATGAGAATCCCATGAGCATAACAGGTACGAATCAGTACGAAACTACGGCTTGACAGTGTGGCACAACATGTATAATAAAATTTTCAAAGAGGCACCTTTACTATTACCAAAACCAATACTAATCTCGAAACTTGAAGCTCTTCCCAAATGGAAGTTAATAGACAATGAATTGGTTAGGGAACATAAATTCAGAGACTTTGAAGAGACATGGAGTGTACTTACAAAGGTTGCTATGAGGTCGCATTTGTGGGGTCACCATCCAACAATAACTACTACGTATAATAAGGTCCAATTCAGGCTTACGACACATGACGTTTCTGGAGTCTCCAATATTGATTTAAAGCTTGCAAGCAAGATCGAGAAGTACTTGACAACTAAGGCATAATCTCAAAAATGCTGCCAAAAATCAAACATTAGATGTGTTAGAATATGTGGGTAGTACGTGTACATAATAAATAGATAATGCGCTTATTTACAAGGAGTTTCTGAGAGATATCATCACTTTCTGCTGCCTTCGAGCTTCTTCTCTAGCTTTTCAAATTCTGCTAGGGCAATTTGTTCCTCGGGATCTAGTATTTGGACAACATCTTCGACTTCTTCGATATAATGTTTCAACATGGCCTCGATCCCGTGTTTCAAAGTATCCTCACTCGAAGAGCACGATTTGCATGCACCTTGTAACTTCAAATAGACTGTTCCGGTCTTTGGGTCCCAGCCACGGTACTGAATATCTCCACCATCATCCATAATGGCTGGTCTAATTCTAGTTTGGATCAACTCATCAATCATTTCGCTAATCTCTTGTTCGTCTTCGTCATATTCAAATTTAGGAACATTCACGTCATATCCCACACCGTCTTGGTGTACCGAGTAGAAATCTGGTAAGAATGTTGGTTTCCCACTAGCCAAATGCTGCACCAAAAGGTCAATAACTGTAGGGGTAACCTGGTTCCAGTGCATCATCTCGTCCTTATTGATCGTGACAAAATCATCCCCAATCATCATGGATTCAACCCCAGGACATTGCTGAAAAATCTTAGCTGGAAATGGCGCATGCTTTAACAGTTCCTCATCTGTGTTTTTGATTTCCACACTCTGTTTGCCCTTCTCCTGAAGGAGCTCTCCATCGGTGGAAACAAACTTCAAGGCATTGTCATTCGGAGTAGTAAGCGTCTTCACATGTATAGATCTTCTCCAGACAGGACTCAAAATAAACTTTTGAATGGACCTGCCTGAGTTTCCGTGATATAAGAGTCTTCCTAACATTGCTTAAGGGCTCTCAGATTGATTTCCGTGAAGCTTTAAGTGCTTTTCTTCTTTTCCGAGTATTGTTTAGTAATTAAAAGTTGTGAACATTTTAAAATTCCTTTAAATATAATTGCTTGTTGGAATTAACAAATGGTTCACATCTATGTACAACTTTGTTAGATAGGGAAAAGAATGAAAAACTTAGGCACACTGGCTGTTTTGAAGAGATCTGAGGCATCTATTGGCATAATTAGTGTTATATTGTGATAGATTAAAAGGTGATACCGATACTTCCATATTTGAAGAATAAACAGCGCATTTTCTTCCTTTATTATTTGGAATATAAGCCTTGTTTTAACCAATAGGAGATAATTTGAAAGGATACTAGTTGGGCACTATGTATATCAAGTTTAATTGGGCATCCGTGCTCTGTACATTGATATGGCTACAGTTTGCAGCAGCCAACAAGGGTACCATTACCGATAAGCGCAATGAAATCTGTAGTGGAATGTACTCCAAGAAGGATTGGAGCGGTCGTGTAGATCCGTATATATCGTTCAATTTACAAAAATTGAGCGATGAAGGTGTGTCTGTTGTAGTCTTTGATTTCCAGGACTACATTCACATTGGTGCAACAGATGCTGCTGGGAACACACAATACATTTGCACGGACGAGGCTATCAGAGAGGAATTGTGTACTGAAGAACAAAAGGACAAGTTCATCATTCAAAAGGAGGTGTATGATCCAGAGACCGGAAAGAACAGAACTCTTGCTACCAATATTCAAACCTTTTTCGTAAACCAAACGGGCATGGTGAAGGACAAGTACGAAGTTAAAAAGACAGGTTACTATTGTATTGCTACATATCCTAAATCCGAAGGTGGTTCATACAAGGCTGAGATTAATTTCAGAAACAGTTTTGGTAATTTAGCGGCCGCTGAAATCAATAAACTACCACTATATGGGCTTTTGGCTATCTTTTATGTGGTTGCTATGGCTTTGTACATGTTTGCCTTCTGGAAGCACAAGCACGAACTATTGCCTTTGCAAAAATACTTGCTAGCCGCATTTGTATTCTTGATGATTGATTCAATCTTTATTTGGGGTTATTACGACTTAAAGAACACAAAGGGTGATACTGCCGGTACTAAGGTATACATGGTGGTTGTTTCTATCTTGAATTCAGCAAAAATTACCATGAGTCTTTTCTTAGTTTTGGTGGTCTGCAAAGGGTACGGTGTTGTATACCCTAAGTTAAATAAGACAACCATGAGACGTGTCCAATTCTTTGCAGTATTTACATTTTGCTTATCCGTGGCTGCTTTGATTCAAAATTATCTAACACCAGCTGATTCCACATCTTTGAAGCCACTTTTCACCTTTGTTCCATTGGGTATTTGTTTCATGGTATTTTACTTCCTCATTTTGGAATCGCTACAACAAACTGTGAAGTACTTAAAGCAACAAAAGCAGGCAGTTAAATTGGGCATGTACAAGAAGTTGATTATCATTTTCTATGTTGCATTTTTCGTCATCTTTGGCGGTGTTATTCTTTCATCATTCGTCTTAATTGGTATGGGAACTGTTGAAATGATTGAACAACACTGGAGAACCAGATTCTTCTTTGTGGACTTCTGGCCTTCCTTAGTCTACTTCTGTGTCTTTGTCTCAATTGCGTTTACATGGAGACCGACATCTACATCGTATATGTTGGCTGTATCCCAGCAGTTACCAACTGATCCAGAAAATGTTGCTGACTTTGACTTGGATGACCTTCAATCTTTGGAACAAGAATGGAACCAAGAATACGAACAACCCGGTGGGTCGATTCCACAGGAAGCGGATCTAAATTTCTCTGATGATGAGACTGACAGAAAGAAGACAACACAGCCTCCAGTATAAAAGGAAGCAACTTAACCAAGTCATTTGGGGAGCAATTCCCAATTAGTCCACTTACCACTTGTGACTGAAAATTAAAACATATAAAATCATAACCGAAAGAAGAAAAAAAAGACATCAACTCATATTGAATAAGTATCTGATACTCTCAGCTTCTTGTTTGAAATCTATCCTATGTTATGTGTATATACATGTGTATAGTTTATTGCCTTATTATATACATGTTAGACTTAAAAATATGAGCCCGACATGATACCAATTATCATTCATCATTTCAAAGTTTAAAATGACTTTTCATCTCAATATTATCAAATATGTTTGTTTAAAAAAAAGACGCTATAACGATTAAACTAAAGAAATCTTATATTGCTCTAAAATACTGTTCCATCACTATGTAAGTTGATTGGAGGGCCACCGGTTTTTGGTCTTAACTTCGCAGCGATTTCTCTGCCAGCTTTCCAAGTTCCAGCTTCAATTAATTGTGATAATTTTAATGTTGCGTCTAATTTTTCGTTAACCATTGGTAATAACTTATCCAATAGACCAATCGTTAGACATCTCCATTCAACAATGACACCACTCTCTGGCGTAAATGTAGGAATAGAACTATCATAACCGTACTCTGTAGAATTGTTCACTCCAGCTTTGTGGTACTCTTCTTTTAAAGACAATACACCAAAATCAATGAATAAACCGCCATTTCTATATTCTGGAAGGCCGGTCTGTAAGTCCTTGGACTTAATGATAAATTTATGGCCAAATTCTTCCAATGGTCTTAATAATGAGTAACATAGCCATTGAGTCAATTTGTGGAAACAAACAATAAAACTAGTATTGTCTTCCTTTTTGTATTCCCAACAATCACCTAGAGGCTCGCCGTTAAAAGACAACCTTCCGGCCGGCCATATTTGCGTATAACCGGACATCAAAGTGTTCCATACCTGTGGAAGCTCGAGTTCGTTAGAGTTATTTAGCTTGAAGAGATAGTCAATCATATTTCCAGGTCTACCGTCTTCCCCAAATATATCAGAGCTGCTCAGTAGCGACCTACCAAGACTTTTTATCAACTCAATTCTACCTTCATAGCCTTGTAGAGTATTTTTGGAGCTAATTTGGAAAGCCTCGTCGAAATCTTGCTTGGTGAACTCTGACAATTTAGAACCATGTACCTTATGAGTTCCATCAGCTGATAAGGAACCGCTTTCAAACATATAGAAAGATGCAACTGCCAAACCTTCAGATCTGCCGATTTTAGTTTCACCTTCCGTGAACCTCCAAGTAGAACCTGCACCAGCATCTATCAAAACGCTAAATGTGATCAAATCAACTAAACGCCTACAAACTTCAATGGAGTCAACCTTCTCTACTTCCCATGCGCTAAGTAATTGCCCAATTCTATCAACACCACCACAATTCAAATGCTGCCATCTTCCATGAACAGGTATATCAGAGAGTTGCTTGTAGTCTCTGCCAATGATGTCAATAAGGTTATCCCTAACCTTAGCCATATTATCCATGTCAATATGAAAGTATTGTGTTTCATTTTTCCCAGACTCCAACCTACCATCATACACTTTATTACAAGTCGAACGGACAGATTCGATTGAGCGGTAGAATTCTAAAGTGTTTCCTTCATCATTTGTCATGGTAAAAGCCCTGTATTGATGGTGAAGGTTGTGGCAATACTGGTTAGGGAATCACTGGATATGACAACTTTAGTTGTTACCGACAAATTGAGAGAAGAACAAAATTTTTGGAGTCACTTAGTCAAATACTTACCCTTTATATACTTGGGTTATAATGAAAATGCTTTGTTATCTTTATCAACCACATGTCTTATTAAGTTGTCCTTTAAAGAATCACTATGACTATGCCAGGCCTGTTGGTAATGGTAACTAACTATAACAGGTACAAAAACTCCGTCGCACGTCCGACGGGATTTTTTGTGGGACTGTTTTTAGTTTTCAAAAAAAAAAAAAAAACATCAACATCCGTACATTGTTTTAAAATAAGTATTTTTGTTGTAAATGTTAATATTCCGTATTAGGATATGAATAAGCATAACATCTCAAGATTCCATTCTGTGGGAGCTGTGGTAGATGTTCAAATTTCAACAAAGGTAGTTAGTTCGTCGATGAGCTTTCATAAAGTGAGTATAGAACGTGAAGGTTGGTGAATCATGTATTAATTAGTTAGTTCTTTTGTTCAAGCCTAGAGAAACCAACAAATTCAAAAGGTATACACCATGTCTCACGTTGAAAAGAAGGCCGAACAACAACAAGAAGTTCAAATCCACAAGATTAGAATTAACTTGACCTCTACCAAGGTTAAGCAATTGGAAAACGTTTCTGCTAACATCATCAAGAATGCTGAAACTTTCAAGTTGGTCAAGAAGGGTCCAGTCAGATTACCAACCAAGGTCTTGAAGATCTCTACCAGAAAGACCCCTAACGGTGAAGGTTCTAAGACCTGGGACACTTACGAAATGAGAATCCACAAGAGATACATCGACTTGGAAGCTCCAGCTCACATCGTCAAGAGAATCACTCAAATCACCATTGAACCTGGTGTCGATGTCGAAGTTATCATTGCTGCTTAAACGCATCATTGATAATTTATTATTAAGATACATGCGTCCTGTTTGTCGTATGGCAATTTTGGGCTAACCTTTTTTTTATTCTAATTTAATTCGAAATCGGTCTCTTTTGGCTGTGGTATTCTCATTCACAGATCATATTGGAAGTAAAAACGTTGTAAATATGATCCAATTGTCTCTCTAGTGGAATGGCCTTTGCTAACATCAATGATAACCCACTCTAGGTAGGATAGTTTCTCGTATACCTCTGTTCTACTATCAGTGGTAAAAAAATAATCTCATAATTCACCAGCATTCATTCATAAACATGTCTGGTTTTAGCCTGGTTTATTGGTTGTTCGATGGAACAGCTTTTTGTTATCATTGTTAGTTAATATGCATTCTATCTGTATAATTTGTACATATTTTAACGGAATATGGTTTACGTTTGAGAAAAATACATTTTAACGTATTAATTGATTCCTTAAAAGGAACACGGGTTTGGCTTTTAAGCTTAACATTAAGGCTCGATCAACCCTAATGTGGGCCATAATCCTCGTGTATTGATTGGGCTTTGGTCGTCCATCTTGTCAATTTCTTTTTTTTTTTTATACATCTACAATTGCAGGCGTTTAAATTTTTCAAACATATAAAAAGAAGAAGTTTTCAATGTCCAACTGTCATTCTAAACACATACGTTGCAATACGTGAATACTATCAAACTCAAGAATAGCAATAGTGAAAAGATTAAAGGCTGTAAAGACGGCGCGAGACTTATCTTAATAACATGTTTCAGTAGAAACATGGTGTAATTCCTTTTGGAAAGACATAGAAAAATGAAGTTCAGCACATGGATACACAATGTGTTTAATGATGAGAATACGTCCTAGTGACATTGCTATAAACCCAGCTCTTCGATCATTCGAAATGAGAAGAGAATTTTGTCAAACGCTCTGATAATCATTGGTCTAAAAAATGGTGCAAAAACGTAATTAAAAACTACTATAGTTGTTCTTCATTGAAATGTCTGAAGTCTTGAATATACTATATACATGTATTTGCTTGTCTCTATTCATCTTCTTGTATCATTATTTCTTGCCGTTTGCGGCTTTGAAATGGATAATGTCGCCATCTTCGACAATATACTGTTTACCACCACGCTTTATCTTACCCTGGGATTTGAGTGCTGATTCTTGCAAAGGAGGCTCCATTTCTTTAACATCTTCGTATTTGATTATGTTCGCACTGATGAATGTTTGTTCGAGATCGGAATGAATGACACCGGCTGCTTGGGGAGCCATAGTTCCCTTAAGAATTGTCCATTGACGAGCCTCAATTGGTCCGCAAGTGTAAAAGCTGATCAACTGTAACAATTCTCTCATTTTTACAATGATCGCAGGTAAGGCAGTTAGCGGTGCCTTCAAATCTTGGCCATTAGTGATCTCTTTACAGTATTTTTCAAACTGTTGTAGATCATCATCAAATTCGTTATATTTGGTTTCTAGCTCGGCGCTAAATAGCATGACTTGATCCCCTGGTGCAAATTCGTCTAACCATTTATTAATCTTGTCCAAGAATTTGTTCTCTTGTAACAAATAATCCTTTGGGGTCACATTAAGAAGTATAAGTGTTGGCTTGGCTGTTAGGAAGTTATGTTTGTTCAATATGTTGATTTCTTCTTCAGACCAATCTTTTTTCCAATGTGATAGTTTCTTACCCTCGTACATATGGGCTTCCACTTCATCTAAGAGCTTTAATTCGGTGCTCATGCTTAGAAACTCAGTAGAGTTTTTGGGAGCTCTATTGATCTTTTTATTTATTCTTTCTCTTGCACCTTCTAACCACTCTAGATCTTTCAATACCAATTCGTCTTGAACCAATGATAAATCTCTAACTGGATCCACATTTCCCTCAATATGTGTAATTTCATCATTCTCGAAACCTCGTACTACCTGGAAGATACCATCAACGTGACGGATATCATTCAAAAACTTATTTCCTAAACCTTCACCACTGGAAGCTCCTCTGGTTAATCCTGCGATATCAAAAACAGTCAAAGTGGAAGGAATTTTCTTCTGACTTTCATACAATCTGTATAAGTGATCTAACTTAGAACTAGGTACTATAACCTTCGATTCCTCCGGTTCAATAGTAGCAAAGGGGTAATTGGCTGGATTACCGAGTTTCGATTTAGTGATGGCCTGAAAAAAGGTAGACTTTCCAACGTTGGCTAATCCCACAATACCTGAGGTTAAATTATTTGACGGGCGTCCTAATGATGCATAGAAACGTTTTAACATCATCATCCTAGTCGTCATTGGGGTGGAGGTATTGAGGGTTTCCTGTGCGGCTTGGTTTTTTTATATCAAAGAATGGTTAAGATGGTTTTGAACTTTTCGATCTCGAATGTCATTTTTCTTATTAGAATGTACACATACATATAACGATTTCAAAGAGAATTTGGCGATTGAAACTAGAACTGGAACAAGGGAAAACTCAAACCTCATTAGTTAGTCTTTTTGATGAGTGCCCGAAAGCGTATTAATATTATTAAATTAATATATAACTAAGTGCTACAGATCATGCAACGAGTTGTAATGCTCACCTAGGGTGTATGAATGCTTGTAATAAACAAGTTTTAATTCTGGGTTTTTAGCACCCTCGTTAATCTTATAGGTAGATCTACCAGACATTAGAATACTGATCGGACAACCGAAAACCTTAGAAAGAGCCAAGATTTCAACCTCACCACCCCACTCTGCAGTTGTTTCCATCGTTTTGGTGTACTCGTCTAGATCCTTGATTGTCATTGTATTCTCGTCGAAGAGATACGGGATGAAATCATCTCGATGTTCTCTGATATAGCATGCAGACAAAGACCTCAAAGAACTTACATCCATTTCCGTGATATTTACAGCACCTTTATATTGTTCTGGAAAATCGTAATCATACGAGACATCACCAGCATGGCGAACTTTCAATTGATCCAATATACTGTTGAACAAACAGTGACCGTCAGGCTGGATGTCAATTTGTTTTAGCTTCAACACATCACATAGCTCATCCAAAGCAGTCTGCTCGATTTCCTTCAAGTTAGGCTGCTCTGCAGCTTCCTTCAGCGCTTCCTCCTTTATCCTTGCAATTTCAGCTTCACGCTTAGCAAGCCTTTCCTTCTGTCTATTTCTACGTTTCTTGCCTTGACCTGAGGGCTGTGTATCGGCCGAAACCTCGGTATTGGGAGTACTAGTGGTACCTGCAGGTACTACTGTTGCTGTTGATTCGGGGTTCGATGCACTGGCATTATCATTATCTAGGTTTAGTTGTTGTAGTAGCATTTCCGGAGTGATTTCATTCTCTTGGGACCCATCGGACACTTGTTCCCCATTCAATTGAGCAAGTTCACTCTTGTGACGAGCTTCCAATTCCTGTTCCAATTCAAGGCATCTTGCATTAACCTGTTTTCTCGTTTTCTTCGAGGCCTGTTTCTTTAGCGATGTGATCTGGTTCGTGAGGTCCTTGCGTTCCTTACGATGGCGCGCCAAAAGCTGCTCCTGAGTTTCTTCTACAGACATTACTGGCTAACACTCGATCTGCTTTCTATCTCTCCCTGTCTCTCTATCTCTTCCTGGCCCTAACCTTTTACCTTACTGAGATGGGCATCGGCACTACAATGAATAGAAGTTACAACTTCGATAGAAAAAGCTCCTATGTAAACTGTATTGGGTATTGGAATGGAAGGCCAAAAAAAAAAAAAAAAAAGGCCGACCAAGAAGAATTTTTTGGGCAGGAGAAACAAAAAAGGATTTAAAAAAATTAATACTTTTAGCGCTGCTCGGTTTCGATCCGAGGACATCAGGGTTATGAGCCCTGCGCGCTTCCACTGCGCCACAGCGCTGCTAAAAGATATTTGTTGGTTTACCAATTGGGACCATGCCGTTCCATTGAAACCATGTGCACGGATTTTTCACTCCTCACAAGGAATTCACACACACAGACAAAGCGTCGTGGATATGGCACTATTTGTGTTTTTTTTTTGTTTTTTTTTTTTTTTTTCCCCTGGTTTTGTTTTTTCTTTCTTCTGAGTTTTCTCCGAATGTGTCTGCGGCCCAGAAAAAAAATTTACTACTACTGCTACTTACCTATTCACAAACTTGAGATTTCCTGTTCCGTGGCCCCACATCAAATAAAAAGCCGTCACGGAGCCTCCTGCCCCGGGATCAAACACACAACAAGCCGAAAAAACTCTCGTAACGCAAAACACAATACCATTCATTACACTACCAAGTGCAGCCCCTTCCCAATGGGCGGGAAAAGCAGCCCTTTCTCCCAACTTCAATGACGACTTTTCCGTACACGCCTTACGCAACTCCTTATATACGCGCTTATATATATGTATATCACCCACCCAATACAGTTCGGTTTCCTCCACATTCATTTCTCGCCTTCCGTCTTGCCTCCGGGTTCTTCCACCCCGGGGACTCCATTTCTCCGAGACACAGAAACCACCGTACAGGGCTTTTTTCGAAAATTTCCCCGAGTAACCCACAACAACAACAACAAAAAAAACCACTCTGTGGTGCCCGCAGAACAAGCCAAACAAACAGGTGAACCAAACGAAAACGTAAAGTAAAATAGAGAAGAGAATCTGCGTAACGCTATAAGTTAGACGTATATATTCATTGCGTGTGGGTAAAGAGAGAGAGAGACTGTGCGTGTCCTGTATTAATTCTAGTTCTAGTTCTAATTCCTGTTCTGCATCCGGTAGGTAGAAAGGAAGAAGAGTGGAAAAGAGAGCGCGTAAAAGATCCCACCAGTCAGTATATTCCACACCAATAGTCATCCTGTGCGAATAGTATTAGGTTTTACGGCCGAAAAAATTACACACAGTTTTTTTGTACACTGTTGGAAGAACAGGGACAAGAAATAGAGTAAGGGCTTTTTTATTTTCGTTTTCATTTTTGTTCAGGTGTTTGTTTGTATACATATACACACTCTGTGTCTATCACCTTTTTTACACTGTTGATACGTTCCTCTACTATACCCCACGTTACTTAGTTTTTAGGTACCGAAGAAAATAGGAAGTAGAAAAAAAAGTGGGTTGGTTTATTTCTGCTATAATAATACATACCTTACTTTACCACTTTTTTTTTACTCCTGAACTGTATCGAAGTCGAGTGTTGATAGTTTAGCTAAGTGATTCTTTGCAGGCGATCACTTTTGCCATTGGATCGAAACGCACGGACGGCAATCCAGACTGGAATGCAACTTTAATTGAACGGGAAATCTTAAGCACCATCTTTTTTTCTGTTTCCCGTAATCAGCTTATATTCGGAAGCTCATCATTTTACTTTTACTTTTATTTTATTTTACTTTTGATTAATCAGTTTAGTGTGCTGTTACGTTCCGAGCAGAGAGTATCTGTTTATACACTGTACTGTACTGCGCGCGGGTGTGAAATATATTTCAATTCGGACGATCATCAAACCCCAGTTGTTTTATTTTTATTTTTTTTTGGCTTCTAGGGTAGGTCTCGAAGGGCGAATTTAAATTTACTCTTTCTTTTGACTTTTCTGAAGGGTCTTCTTTTGAACATACTCCATTCTCAGCTCCAGCTTTTCTATTATCCTTCACTAATCAGGCTTTTAGTTTTGGGTATATACTGGACCTTATTTTTTTTGATTTTATTTGGCTTTATTTTCAGACTTCTCGGAAGAATAGTACTCCGGTTCTTACAGGGTACATACATACATCCTACACGCGGGTCATCAAGGTTGCAAGTACTACAAAGTTTTTGTGCGTGCGCCTGTTATTATTTATACTGGCAAGCAAACGTATTCTGCTGGACCAGACAATCGAATACTTGATTGTATTTGCTATCACTTTAGAACCTACCTGGCTTGAATATGCTAAGTGTTCTTAGTCAAAGCGAAACTTCAAAGCCCAATGGACTAACAGCCCAAAGCGATAACATAGATCATAAAAAGCGACAAATGGACGAAAGTAACACCAATTTCACGAACTCGTCGGGCTCGAGCTTGACACCGGAACAGACCACCACCACCACTGCTGCTGCTGGTGCAAATACAAATAGATCGGCAACAACGACAGAAGCAGCTACATCAACGACACTAACGACAACAGAGGTAGCGGGTTCTACTCCAAAACCAACAAACATTCAGGACTCCAACGAGACTGGTTTCAATGGGAACCCTGAATCAAGACGCGACTCGGTAAGCAGTACCGTATCAACGACGGCAGATGGCAGAAGACGATCCAAAGTAAGTCGTGCATGTGACCAATGTCGGAAAAAGAAAATTAAATGCGACTATATAGAAGGATCAGAAAACAATCCTGACCAGAGCTGTACCGGGTGCCGTAAGATCGGCGAGAAGTGCAGTTTTGAGCGGGTCCCCTTGAAAAGAGGACCGTCAAAGGGTTACACGCGTTCTAATAGCCAAAGCAGGGAAAGAAGATCTTCACAGCACAGACAGTCTTTATCTGAACTGTCGTCGATGAAAAGTAGGATAGGCTCTGCTAGCAATCCAATAGGAGGTATTAATGATCAACAGAAGCAAGAAGGTATTGAAGTAGTTATGCACCCGGGTCAGTCAGCAACTCCAACCGGAGCTGTTTCCCTTCCGCCATTATTACAATACCTTCCTGGCATGAACCAATCTACGCAACACGTTTCATCACCATCTGGTCTACAACAGCCATTTTGGAAAGTACCATATCATGAATACCAGTACCAAAGGAGACCATCCCTTGATTCCTTAGCTAGTGATAGTTCTCAAAAGGGTAACGGGAAGCCAATTCCACAGCAACAACCGCAACTTCAATCCTTGAACAATGTAAGGTCTAACACAGGGCCTTTACAAAGTCAAGAAACAATGCGTAATCAAAGGTACTACTACCAATCATCACAGGACTCTGCCTCGGAGGCTGGATCCGACAATAGGAGAAGCTCATCTGCGATTCCACCGTTACTAAACCCTGCTATGCAAATTCAACAACATCAGCCATATCCATATTCACAATTTACCCTAGCTCAACAGCAACAACAACAACAGCAGCAGCAGCAGCAGCAGCAGCAGCAACAACAACAGCAACAACAACATCCAAACATGCATGCTTTGCAATCATTACAACAAAATACGATGAAACCACAAGGGTTTTTACCGGGTGGACCACTTGGCCCTTACTCAGCGAATAAGGCCCTTCAACAACCACAACCGCAGACACAACTACAACAACCACAACCGCAATCGCAGTCGCAGTCGCAACTACAGTCACAATTGCAATCACAAGCGCAGCAGCAATCACAACAGCCACAAATACAACCTGATCAAGGCCATGTACTAAAAAGAACAGATAGTGCCGCTAGCGATGCTATGTCATTAAATGCTTCTCCCATGGCCTATAATGGTGAACCAGAGTCTGCTCCGCAATCTCCGGTCCAAAAAAAGAGGAAAAAATCTAATAAATCTAGTGGCTCCAAAAAGGGAAAGCTCGGTCAACATGATCTTGCGCTGACGAATTCCTCACTGGTTAACTACGGCCAGGTTTCAGATGTCGAGTTGATCAACACATATTACGAGTATATCCACTTGAGGTTCCCAATAATACCTGTTAATAAGGAGACTTTGACCAATGAAATACTTTTAGTGAACACCCAACCGGTCTCTGAGCTTCACGAGTTCAATGCTTATATTCTCCTGTGGTTCAGGAACTCGCTAGAATTACTTATCAGAATATGTCGTAAGGACAAGCAATCGGAGGAAGTTTTATATCAGCAAACCACTTTTGTTGGTGCCATCAACGAGTGTTTCCAAAAGATTGTCGATGTTCATCCCAGATTCAGAGATTTGGAATCTCAGATTAGTGAGAAGATAGCTTTGATATATCTTGTGACGTTTATCATTCTCAATTACACACTCGCATTGGTGAGCTATAACAATTCTTTTGTTCTTGGAATGTCAGTGATCATATTTAATGAGCTAAAGCTATGGAAAAGCTTTATATTTGGGAACTGGGACACTGCTAGTGCGCAGGAAAAGATGTATCTCCGTTTGTACTATGAGTTAAATGTGTTTGACTCGTTGCAATCTTGTTCTTTCGGGGTACCTAAGTTAATGGATTTACAATTGGACGAGAATACTGTGTCTAAGTTATTCTATGACGACGTTTCTGCAGAAGGGTCCGATAAAGAGGCACTCAAGTATTGCGTTGACTGGGATCCCGAGAACGTGGCGGTAATTGTTGACAACATGGAGTTGGGATATTTCCTCACGAGGCTATGTCAGTCCAGACGGTCCCGGTTGAATTTGCCCTTGCCTGATGTGCTAGAGAAGGACAAAAACGCACAAAGGAAGACCATTCCTGGTCTTTTCCGCACCTTTTTGTACCTCAAGAGACAGTTCACGGACCTTCTTCTTGGATTGCCCGATTCTGAGGGTAAATTTCCAGAAATGACCTCCGAGCTTGTCACGAAGCTCAGCAACATGGTGTGTGACTTGACGTCCTCGATTTACGATCTTTTGAAGTTGAATCTCGAGACAAACCTGACGAACTGCATTCAACCGCAGTCGCAGCAGCAGTCACCAAAGGACAGACTTTCGTCCAAGAACACCATTTCCCCAAGATCCAATGCCATGTCTCCAAAGGCAGCTGACGTTGGCGGTCCTAGCAACAGCGGTAGCGCTAGTGCGAGCCCCGGTCCAGGCACTGTGCCCAGCCATAATGCTGAGATCGGCACCGTCTCGCCCTACATAATTGCAATCTTCAGGGAAGTCTCCAATGTGGTCGAGCTCATCAAAAACATGCCCACATCGCTAATCGGGTGTGTCATCGGAACCCACACTCCAAACTTCGACTCCCAACCGCTCGTCCTCCAGCTCTCCCAGTGCATGAATAATATGCTCCAGATCGCAACCTTCACAAGCAGCCTACGGCCATTCAAGATTTTCAAGTACGATCCGAATGACCAGACCAAGAATAACTCCCTGGCTGCCGTACCGATCTACAAATCCAAGATCCAGGACTCCCTGCCTACGCTACAGACCGCAGTGACGCCCCAGCAGATCATGATGACCCAGTTCATCGAGACTGCCTGGCGTCTTGCCGACACTGAAGAGCTGGGATGGTTCGCCTCCAACGCCGATCAGGACTTAGTATAGTATAGTATAATTTAGTGTACCCTACTATGACTACGATTACGATTACGATTACGACTATTTTTCATATCCTAGTACATAGTACATACCATATCCCCAGTCTAATCTCTAATATTTTGTAATAGTACTACTACCTACCTCTCTCCCCTACTCTAACAAGGCGCCAAGAGCAAACAAACCTCGTGCTGCTCGGAGAAAATACTAGATACTGAAAAGACAAAAGACAACAAACCGAGCAGCGGAAAAAAAGTTCCAGAAAAAATGCCTGCAGACCAGCAAAAGCAGCGCCATTACAGTGCAGGCCAAACCGCAAGCAAAAGTGCCCCCGTAAATGAACAGCACAGAAACAGAAACAGCAACACTAAAGCCAATGCAAATGGCAAGCAAATGGGGTCCAATCTACACTGAGGAAATGCACAAATACACAAGTACACAAATGTACAGCTAACTACTTACTACATAGTTATTCCGACGCGTCAGGGCAACGTGACGTCGACGCGAGGGCCTCGCGGTGCCGCCACGCAACGCAACGCCACGCCACACCGCGCCACGCCTTGTCTCGCTTGGCGTTTGGCGCGAAGCGCGAGCGCGCACGCGCGCGCGCCCCCATGATTGACACACCGGGTAACGTGAATCTGAAACTTTCCCGGATTTTTATTTTTAATTTTTTTTTTTTTTAATTTTTTTTTTTTTTTTTTTAGATTGTAAATTTTTAGATTTTGAGGAGGTTACAAGAAAGTATAAGTAATATAGGAATAAGGTGACAAAGTATTATAGTGCAAGGTTTGTGTTTTATAAAGGAGGCATTGAGTTTAGGGAACATATAGAGGAGGAATTCTGATTAGTGAAGCTCAAGAAGAGTTGTGTGTGAACCATTAGGTTGAGTGTTACTTTTGATCTATAGTGAGAGAGAGATTCACATTATTTTTGTTGCCTTTAATACATACTATATTGGAATAGGGAATAGACTAGCGCTTGTTTCCTGAAATAAAATATACTATAATAAGAATTAAGAATAGGGATAATAACAATTATAGCATTTGCTGGATTTAGAATTGAGAATAATGTCTACTGCTACAGTTAAGAAACACACGAAGACGCATTCTACGTATGCTTTTGAGAACAACACTAACAGTGTTGCGGCCTCGCAGATGAGGAATGCTTTGAACAAGCTAGTTGATTCTGTGACGGATGATGCCGTGCGTTCGAAGTTCGAGAACGAAATGGACTCGTTCTTTTCGTTGTTCAGAAGGTATTTGGGGGAGAAGGCGAGCGGTAACACGTTGGACTGGGACAAGATCAAGTCGCCTAGCGCTGATGAGGTGGTGGACTACAAGGTAATTGAGACTTCGCAGGCTGAAAACGTGTCTCATTTGGACAAATTGGCGGTGTTGAAGTTGAACGGTGGTTTGGGTACGTCCATGGGTTGTGTTGGGCCAAAGTCTGTTATCGAGGTGAGAGACGGGAACACGTTCCTTGATTTGTCTGTGCGTCAAATTGAGTACTTGAACAGACAGTACGACTCTGACGTGCCATTGTTGTTGATGAACTCGTTCAACACCGACAACGACACTGCGCATTTGATCAAGAAGTATTCTGCAAACAGAATCAGAATCAGATCTTTCAACCAGTCCAAGTTCCCACGTGTGTTGCGCGACTCCTTGTTGCCAGTGCCTCAGTCTTGTAACGACCAGTTGGATTCGTGGTACCCACCGGGCCACGGTGATTTGTTCGAATCCTTGCATTCCTCCGGTGAATTGGACGCATTGTTGGCCCAGGGCAGAGAGATCTTGTTCGTGTCCAATGGTGACAACTTAGGTGCCACTGTCGACTTGAAGATCTTGAACCACATGATCGAGACCGGGGCTGAGTACATAATGGAATTGACTGACAAGACAAGAGCCGACGTCAAGGGTGGTACCTTGATCTCTTATGACGGCCAAGTCCGTTTGCTAGAAGTCGCGCAAGTGCCAAAGGAACACGTGGACGAGTTCAAGAACATTAGAAAGTTCAAGAACTTCAACACCAATAACTTGTGGATCAACGTCAGAGCCATTAAGAGACTCATCGAGTCCCAATCATTATCCATGGAGATCATTCCAAACCAAAAAACCATCACCAGAAACGGCCACGAAATAAATGTGCTCCAACTAGAAACCGCTTGTGGTGCCGCTATTAGACACTTCAAGGGCGCTCACGGTGTCGTCGTTCCAAGATCAAGATTCTTGCCCGTCAAGACTTGCTCAGATTTGCTAATGGTCAAATCTGACTTGTTCTACTTGGAACACGGTACCCTAAAAATTGACCCATCCAGATTTGGTCCTAACCCATTGATCAAATTGGGTTCTCATTTCAAAAAGGTTTCTGGATTCAATAGCCATATTCCACACATCCCTAGGATTATCGAGTTGGACCATTTAACGATCACCGGTAACGTCTTCTTAGGCAAAAACGTCACCTTAAAGGGTACCGTCATCATTGTTTGCTCAGAAGGTCAAAGAATCGATATTCCAAATGGTTCCGTTCTTGAAAACGTCGTTATCACAGGTAACTTACAAATCTTAGAACATTGATCTTTTCCCGTCACCTTATCATCTATCCACGTCTTAAAAATTTTTTTTTTTACTATTGACGCTAAATCCTGCTTAATATTGATGCTAAGTCATTTTGGTCTTTCCATTTTTATGACACCCTTCGAAAACATTCTCAGAAGCTTTCGCTAGTCATAGTACAACAGATCAAGTACTTAATAAAACATAAAGAAAACAACTAAAAACTATATACAACAGAACTCGCCATATCATCATTAACAATAATAATAATTGTAGAACCAGCTTTTGAAATCCTAGTAAAAAAACAACAACAACAATAACCTACCTACAACAACACAAAAAAGAAAAAAATGAATCATCTCCATCATCATCATCACCATCATCACATTCGACATCTAACTATGGTTTAAGTGTTTCGTATCAGCTTCCAAAACTTCTTAATCTCCTTTTCTCCTCACTTTCATAAGAGTCAGGAACTCAAGAATGATCCCTACTGATATAACGTGCACTTTTCTCTGATCTACGTATACTGATATATATCTATATGTATAACAAATATTTAACACTCAACAACATTATAGTCATTAAGAAAATATATTATTTCAAACACCACACAGTCTCGAAGTCAAATTAAACCTTGACCCCTTGGAATCTTAGCTCAATATTTATGTCCATGTTATTCCATCTCTTACTCTTAGCATTAAATTTCGGTGTTTTTTAAAAGGTTTATTTTATTATACCTGAAAAATTGAGTTTAATGAGCAACCCTTTAAGCAATACCAATCATTTACATATCAAAATAATGTTATGGAATTAAATTAACAGGAGAGTAATAGCAAACCAAATCATTAGAATATGAGTGCAGATAATAATAGGATTATATTTTTCATTATAATCCTTCTATTCTTTCTCTCTTCACCGAGTGGGGACGGAGTTACTTCCCAGTATGAATTTGTACAGTTACAATCCCTAAAAGCCCAGTTCAACCACGAGTTTGAGCTATTCAAGAATCTTACATATGATTCCAATTTCAAGAACATAACGGGGTTGAAACTCTCCTACTATGATTCATTGCAAGACCCTCTGATCAATGCAACTTATCCAATACCAGGCAAGGACTACACCTCTTGGGAACCAACCGAGAAATATATGATGCTTCCTCAGGAAATCATCGATACGGTTAATCAAGATGTATGGAACGGAAAAAAGCTATTATTTCCTCCTAATATCACAAGCAACCTATATGGTAAGATAGATCTATTAGAGAACAACAAATATGCAAAAATAAGAATGCCGATTGCTAATTTCTACAATCCCCCGGAATCACTTCAAGAGGAAGAGCCAGCACAAGGAGAATATTACTTAAACACCGATGATTCTGGCAATGCCGGAAATCATGGAGAACTTCATAATGTGACCTGGAAACATGGTATAGTGGATGTCAGTATCCAACATTTAGACTCTGTTGAGAATTCATTAAGTTTATCACCAGCAACAGTGCTCAATGGGGGAACAGAGTTTGAGACAGATGACGGACATTGGAAGATCTTACACTTGAACGTTAATTTCTACAATAAGGAAGAAACGGAAAAACACTCCATCTCGACGAAGGGTATATACGATATTTGGACAGGAAAAATCTTAATAATGTCCCAAAGTGCTAAGTTTCACTCCCTTTTTGCATTCCCACATTATTTGGCTAATAATGAAGATGAATTTAAACAAGTCAAAAGGTTAATTGAGAAGTATTGGAATGCCACCAATTTTGTCGATTCGTTGAGTATGTCTAATTTGCAACATTGGTCGGATGAAGCCACGACCAAATGTGAATACTTCGGGTTCTTGCAGCTAGAATCCTGGAATCAATTTACACCAGACCAAATTCGGATGATAGACGAAGAATTGAAATGGCCTTTGGGGAGGCCTATCAACCGTTCTAATTTACCACCAATTCGCTTAAAGAACGCACTATTATATTCCCCAGACTGTGGTGTGTCTCTAAAGATGAGAGACACTTTTGGACCCAGATATGAACTACAAATACAAACAATCAGAATTCACTTGTTATTGGGTGTGTTACTCTTTTTAGCACAGATATACCTTCTCCTATGTCAAATGAACCATACAAATACCCCTAGTTCTGTTAATAAGATCTCATATTGGTGTTTGTTTATGATGAACCTTGTTGATGGATGCTTAGCAATGCTTTACTTCCTTGCGTCCCCTCTACTCCAAGAACTTTACCTTCCATTATGTATCAGTGCGTTTGCTTGCTTCATTTTAGCAAGTGTTTTTGAGATTCGTTACATGATTTCGGTATATGCTTCACAAGTTAACGAACAAGGAGTTGGTATATTAACTCTACTTCGTGGTGGATCTGAACCACATAATACTGTAAACCGTATAATGCCAGATGAAGCTGCTATTAGTAGTTCCTTATATGGTCGGTTTTTCTTTACCTTGGTGGTCTCCATATTTATTCTTTTATCATCGTTACTATGGCCCAAAGGCATTAGGATGATATTTGAATATACGGTACTTGCATTACTAAATTCCTACTGGGTTCCTCAAATATATAGAAATGCTGTGAAAGGTAGTGACCCAAGGCGACGTCGTCAAAACGGCTATCAGTCATTACAAAACGCAGATTCGAACGCCATCCCTTTGCTGTGGTCCTTTGTTATCGGAACTTCTGTAATAAGATTAGTTCCTATCGTTTATGTTTTCACATATCCATCAAATGTGTTCCGCCATGACAAGGATGTTCGATTTGCTGTCCTTCTCTCCCTTTGGATGCTTTTCCAAATTCTAATCCTTTATTCTCAAGATCTTCTCGGGTCGAGATGGTTCTTACCTAAACACGTCATGCCAGATGGATATCACTACCATAAAGGCGTTCCCGTATCTATTCTTATGGAATATGGATCTGAGGATAACACATTTGCTTGTCCTATTTGCATGGTAGACGTTCCAGTGTACGTTGAAGAGAAAGAAGAGACGCATAAAGTAGATATACAAAGTTATATGGTGACTCCATGTTCCCATGTATTCCACACGGAATGTCTTGAGAACTGGATGAGTTACAAGCTACAATGCCCAGTGTGTAGAGCAGCGCTCCCTCCACTATAATTGCCATTACGTTTGATCCCTCATAGTAGTTTATCGTATAATTGATATAAGGAATTTAATTGTAAAAAAACGAACCGAAGTGAATAATAATCGAGGGTTTTCTAGATACTGTGGTTAAACCGTAGCGCGTATTAGTAACGTAACTAAAATATATCGAAGAGTCAATCAAAATCAATCTAAATCAAGATGACTGGCTCCCGTCCTCAAAAGTAAGTGCTTCGAACTATACCTTATTATTGGTTTACAGTTTACATTGTTACTTATTTCAACTGGCAAAATATACTAACCACATGGTACATCCAAATATAGTGTGAAAGCGTGTTTATTTGACATGGATGGTTTACTTATCAATACGGAAGATATGTACACAATAGCTGTGAACAACATATTGGCATTATATGGGAAAGGAACTCTTAAATGGGATTTGAAGATTCAACTTCAAGGGTTACCAGGTCCAGATGCTAGTCGCAAAGTTATAGATTATTATAACCTACCATTAACATTTGAAGAATTCGATAAATTGAACAGGAAATTCCAAGCTGAATTGTGGCCTACAAGTGAATTTATGCCTGGAACTGCTGAGCTCATTGCTTATCTTAAGTCAAAAAGTATTCCAATTGCTGTTTGCACTTCTTCTACCAGCGACAAATTCCATTCGAAGACTTCTCATTTAGCCGAAGCCTTTAAGAAATTTGATGTGATTATTACAGGTGATGATTCTAGAATTCCACCTGGAAGAGGTAAACCATTCCCAGATATTTGGAATCTAGGTTTGAAAGAACTGAATGCTAAATTTAATAGTCATATCACACCCGAAGAATGTCTTGTATTCGAAGATGGTATCCCTGGCGTTCGCGCTGGCAAGGCGTTTGGGGCATATGTCATTTGGATTCCTCATGTAGAAGCTGTTCCTTTTATTAGCGATCCTTCTGGAATTCTTGAAGGTAAAGGTGAAATATTGAGTTCTATGACAGAATTTGAACCATCAAAATTTGGTTTATAGATGCATCGTGCATTAGCTAGTTTACCTCAACACCTTGAATTGAGATACGGTGGTAAAGAAAGCCCAAACAGTTTATAATTTACAAATAAAATCCAATAATGTCCCCTTTGGATATAGAGGAATAAACGTACCAGCGAACCGCTATTTAAGACTTTGAATGAACTAATAAGTAAATATATATTTATAGAACCTGAAAATCAGGGACTAATATCATAGGGGGTAATTTTTGAACAAATATGAGATACTCTCACCGTTATGTAGACGACGAATGGCTTCTGCTAGAACTGAAGAAATGTCAATAGAGTCCAACTTTGGGCATCTTAACATTTTTTCCTCAAATGGAACAGTGTTTGTACAAACAACCTTATCAAGTTTCGAATTATTAATATTTTCGATGGCTTTACCTGATAGAATACCATGAGTCACGATAGCGATAACAGATTTAGCCTTGTTTTCCAACAAAATTTCAGCAGCTTTAGCTAAAGTACCACAAGTATCTGCCATATCATCAACGATGATGCAAATCTTGTCAGTAACGTCACCAACAAGCACCATTCTAGACACTTCGTTAGCACGAGCTCTTTCCTTATGAATTAACGCAAAGTTTAGATCCAAACGATCAGCCAAACCTGCTGCACGTTTGGCACCACCAGCATCTGGAGATATGATGATAGCTTCCTTATGGTTAACGTTTTCCCTGATATACCTTACTACAGATGGTTCAGCATACAAGTTATCCACAGGAACATCAAAGAAACCCTGAATTTGGGAAGCATGCAAGTCCATAGTGATAACATGATCACAACCGGCGGTGGTTAGCATATCTGCCATCAATTTAGCGGTAATTGGTGCACGTGACTTATCCTTTCTGTCCTGTCTTGCATATGGGAAATTAGGAATTACCGCAGTAATTCTTCTAGCAGAAGCAGTCTTGGAAGCGTTGATCATAATCAAAAGCTCCAATACACGGTCATTCACATCACCAGATCCGATCTGCGTAACAATGAAGATGTCCTGGTCTCTCACAGACTCTCCGATGGAGAAAGAAACTTCCCCACTGGGGTCACGCTTCAACTTGCAGTCTGTGAGTTTTAATCCTAACCTTTTTGCCACTAATTCGGCCAGGTTACGATGCACATCAGGTGCTAATAGCTTAATAGAATTCGTAGCCATGCTTGTTAAGTTACTAGTAGATCCTAGTTACTTTGTGTGCGAATGAAAAAAACCGTGCTTTTTTAGCCTTTCCACAACACTAATGTGTTATTGTGAGAGTCAAGAGATGAGTAGTAGAATCAGGAGCAAAAATGCAACGGATACCTAGCAAACCTAACCTACTTCTAACCTCTTTCCTTTCATACTCTCATTCTCATTTTGAATAGAAAAGAGCTCTTCGCTAGAAAACTCCCATCGCTGGTTGAACTTATTTTCAATGTCTTGAAAATTTTTTTTTTCTTTTTGGAGCGACGGTTGGTCCGAAGGCTGGTTTGATAGGACCATAGCACAGTTTATTCTATGATATAAGATGAATCGAGAAAGCAGAGAGATATGTAATAGCTGGAAGTGTTGGTAAGATATTCACATATATAAACTACAGTGGTTTCTTGACTAGTTTCTTCTTTTTCTTCTTCTTTTTCTTTTCAGTAGCTGAAGCGGTTGACGAGGATGGCATGCCCGGAGTTGGTTTGAGAACCAATGTTGAGTTTTGTAATTCGGAGTTTTCCGCGAATTTTGCCTGAGTCTCAAAATGAACCATCAAGTCACTGACCTGCGATTGTAATTCTTCATTCTCCTCAAGTAGCTTTGCTTTTCCGAGCTTGAGATTTTCTATCTCTTGAGTCAAATGATCTAAGTTTTGCTGAAGTCCGGTATTGATCATAATCTCTTCATCCAACTTTTCTTGCACTTTACTAACCTTTTCATCCACCAGTTTTTTTATCAATTGGGGATTTGGTGTATCCTCAGTATGCTTATTTTCTTGTACATTGGATTCTAGAGCTTCCACTCTTTGTTGCATATCGTATATTAGTGCCTCATAATATTCACGTTGCGATTCTAATTGGGATAGAAGAACCTGCACATATTCTAAATGATTGTCTTTGTTGACCTTGGACACGTTGCTGTTACTGGAATCACCAACTTCAACCAACTTCCCATCTATTTCATTTTGTACAATCCGATGTACGTAATTATCTCCAGCATAGTCCCAGACTCTCTTAGTATTCAAGTCCATCGCAAAACAATGACTAGTCTCTTCATAATGCCGGATTGCATGTTGTGAATTGTAACGGCCACATCCTAGGTGCCCACATATCAAGCAAATCCAGAGATTATTCTTCTCATTGCATTTTCGACATGTGGGTTGTGGCTGGTTGTCAGTATCCTTTAATTGGGAGTATCGACACACCGGGCAGTTTCCGTTTTTCCATTGGTCGAGACATTTACAATGAAAGGTATGTTGGCATGGCGTAGTGATTAAACCAGTAATTTCACTATCCAAGCGCTCAAGACACACCGGACAGATTGGAAGCTCTATTAATGTGTCTTTATTCTCACCATTCCCCAAAGTACCGCTACTTGTGAAAGGGTATTTTAACATGTAAGGTAGAGCATCTTTGTCCTCACTAAACATCCCTTGGTGAAAGACCAACTCTTTTATTGCAACGACATGACATGTTTCAGCATCCACCTCATTAAACTTCTTTCCGTTGAAGTTCTTCATAAAATCTCTTGCATAACTTTGTTCTTTAAACTTCATTAAAAGCATAAATCTACCCTTTTCCTTATTCATTTTTATCATTTGTAAGTGTGTTGTCTGGCTTGTAACCTCGTCTCCTATAAACCATGACAATAGCCTGTTGATAGTCAAGTAATTTGGAATAAAGAGCATTGCTACCATCCGGCCATCGCCTAATTCTCGACACAATTTGTCGTCATCAAGACTACCCAAAGACGCATGTTCACTCTTAAAAAGCCTTATAATCCCATGTCCACTCCATTCCGATTCTATAGAAACCTTATTACTGCCGGTGGTACTTTGCAAGCTCAACATTGGTAAATAATCCCACGTAGATTTAGCTTCTAAACTTTTACTGTCACCACTTTCTGGTATCCCTTTCTTCCCCGTTTTATAAAAGCTGTAACACTCTTCAATTCCTTCTGCAACTTCAATAAGCAATATATACTCCATATGGCATGTTATGTGACCTTGATCTCAAATCTAGGTACAAACTGCTGCTTATCTTACCTAGCTTCACTGTCAAGAAGAGCGATGACTATATTAACAGATTTCCTTCATTGTACCAGAATCTGCTTGTTACAGGGTTACCTATATATGACGAAATAATGCAAATCACGTGATCAACATTACCTTTTACCAGCGCATATATGAGAGATTGATACTCGATGATCATCTAGTTCAAGTTATAAAGAGATTGACTACACATAAGTGTCTGGAAAAAGGTAGAAGAGCTAACCTAACAGGCGATTCATAAATACCATTAATATGATAGACGAACCACAAAATGGCGTTAGTGCGAGCAGTGGCGAAAAAGCGGCAATTTTTAATAAGTTAAAACCTATATGTGTTGGGTTATCACAAATCACCTTTAGGAAGGAAGAGTCTTCAATCTTGAATGATCCACAATTGAAGGAACATTTGGAGGAATTAGTAAAACAACTAGATAGTTTTGGCAATCAAAACTCACTTTCAGCAAAGTTGGGTGACTATGTTTTTGTTCCTATATCTTCGATGCTCAAAACTTGTAACTCTCTTCCCGATCCCATCTCAGTCCTCGTTTTCAATGTACTTGCGCGCGTCATTAGAATGTGCTGGAGTGCACCTGGTGCGATTGGTAAGAGTACTTTTAACCAGCTACTTAGTGTTTCAACTTTCTTAATTTCGCCAGATTTGGAGAACAAGAAGCTATCTGAGAAGTCCGATGAGTTCAAAATGGCAGCCATTCAACTTTTGTATGACTTATTCAGTACATCTGCCTTCCGAAAATGGGATAATGGTACTCTTCCAACAATTGCGCATTCTAATACAATTCTTCTAAAACTATTAGAACAAGGAAATATGAATATTCAACTCGAGTCATCGAGATGTCTACAGGTGCTATTCCATAATATCAATGATGGAGAAATGCTCAGCAATGTTGTTCCAGGAAATGTTTCTACATTCTCCAAAGTGATTTTAAAGCCTGGCTTGACTACACACTCTCAGGTAGTTTGTGAGATTCTTAGAACATTGACAGTTTTATTAGTATTGGTGTACAATGATTCAGCTCTCGGCGTAACAGTAGAGGAAACAAAGGACGGGCAGAACCTACAAGTCAAGGTAACGAAACCAGGGAAACACAGAACAACTAAATGGCTTACTGCAACGTCACTTCAGTTGAAACGTGCCTTTGAACCAGTACTGGAAAAACTGGTCAAAAGAGACAACAGTACAATAAATGAGCAACTCTTCAATAGTTGCGTCACTTTAGTAAACGAATGCCACAACGCGTTCTTTTCCCTTAAGGATATTCTTTTAAAGACCATACTATCTATTCCAAACAGAGATCTAACAACCCTAGATGCTCATAAAGATGATATCGCAAGGTTTATGAGGGATAACAATGTCACTATCAACACAGAATTACAGATGTCCTCCCAGTTTAATATTGTGAACAACGCCTTACAAATCTTAGATGGAGACCAAATATATGATTTACAAATTTCTAGGATCATTCTCAATAGTATCAATGAATCATTGAAGTCCCATACAAAGAAGTTGGATAAATCGAAACCTACTGACCTAATTAAAATTAACAATGTAGGAGTGAACAGTCTAATTTCAACAAAGTCATCATTTGGGTACCATGGTGGCAGCAATATCAGAAATGATAAATATGTTCTACCGGATGTATCATATCAGACTTACCAACAGGTTTGTGATATACTTCTAAAATTAGGCTCAAAAATGAATGCTCGACAGCTTGAGGAGCAAATCACGGACCTTCTATCAGAGGAATCTGACGTTTTAACCCATTCAAACCACTCAATATGGATTGCTTCAAATCTATTAATGGGCTACCAAAGTTCAGATCTAAGCGCTTGTTTAGAAATTGAGTCGGAGCTCACGTCTTGTCAATTTGACGTTTTGGAACTTGCGAATGAGAGAATAACTACGCTTTCTAATCGTTCAGAATGGACGCCTTTACAACGCAACAATATATGCATGAACTTATACGCTCTCAAGAAGATGATTATTTTGATGGGTCCTGATTTCAAGCATGAAATGTTGGACTATATATACAACATCATTGAATGCTTTGCTAACGAGAATGAGAACGTTTCCACACTTTCCAATGAGATTCTAATGCACATCGCAGACCAGTTCTACCATGGATCGATGGTAGAGCTTATATCAGACAATATTGACTATATTGTGGACGGAATATCGGTAAGGTTGGATAACTGTTTGTTTCAAAGAGCGTACATGGTGTTACATGTGCTAATAAAGCTATCTGGCTACGACCTTGTCGAGCGACTCAACGACATATTGGAAAAGCTTTTCTGGATGCTTGGATACTACCATGGATACGACGATCTCTGTGTGGCTCTTCTAAATTTGTTCGCTGAAATATCTTTCAAGGTGCAAGACACTTTTTTGAAGAGTAATGACTCAACAAAGCAGATCGAGATCAAGACGTGGAACCACGACTCGTTCAAACCTTGGGGTATGTCCAACATAGAACAAGTTTTCGATGTCCTAGACAAAGAGAAGAGCAACCCCAATGTCGAATCTGAACTGGAACCTCCAGAACAGACCGCCGAAGAGTTTTTCAAGGAACGACTCGAGGCCGACAGTGACGACGAAGTCGACGAAGAGGACTACGAAAATGAAATCTCACAAGAAGAGCAGGGAGCCAAGTCTGACGAGATGAAATGGGAATCCCCCATCCCGAAAAAAGCCTATATGCTTCTTCTCAGGTTCTGGTCCTACTCGGATAGACTTCTAACCCATTCTTCCCGTAGAGTAAGACACAAAGCTCTAGACTTGCTAATCATACTCTGCCCGCTTCTTTCCACCCAGCAAGCTGTGTTCCTACCAAATGTAAGTAAGGTATGGGCCGTGGTCGTGCAGTTGTCCATTACGGAGGACCTAGCGCAGGTTGCCAGAACTTACCAATTGCTAGCCTCGCTAGTGGAATACACAGACGCATTCCTCATGAAAAAGGTCCTAGACATGTGGAAACTATTCCTCCAAAGAGACACCCTGGTGTCCAGAATACTAGACAACTACAAAAGAAGAACCGGCGCGAGCGCGAGCGCTAGTGCTAGCGCCGCACAGGAACAATCACGCAGCGTGATCCTAAACAACGTCCCCTCGTCTAACACACTACTCACGCAAGCGCACCAAAAATGCCACGTCTTGCTCGTAAACTGCATGAACCAATTCGGTCTGCAGTTCCCAGACCATACCGCTGTGCAGATGTGCATGTGTCTTCTACCACCAATGTCCGTCAACGGTGCACCTCCAGAATCTAAGCACGTGACTAACATTCGTCTCATGCTAGCCCACAAGCGCCATCACCACCACTAGTTAGTTATTTTTACTACAGCTGCAGCTACAGCTACATCTATGAACCGGGTAACAGACCCTGGCGGGCCAAATCCGAACATGGAGTAGGTAGCATTGTTTTAAGGCTACGAACGTACATTATGCCAGGCTGTTTCCGCTTCGCTTCGCTTCGACTTCAATTTCGATCCCTCTCCTTTTCTCAAAACAGAGCTTCCCGAAAAGTTCGGACCATTCCCAAAACGGAAGAGTCCGTATCGAAAATGTACACAGAGGCACAGGCAGAGAAGAAACAAAAAAAGACAGAAAAGACACATTCGCCAACTAAAAAAATTGGCTCGGTATGCACAGTACTGACTGTGTGTGCCCTCATTTCTACCCCTCCCCCGCGAAGGATGACAACCGATTCCGGTTCTGGTGTTCAACGAGAAAAAAACCCCAAGAATCGGCTCTTTTAGCACGCAAAACATGACCCAAAAGCCGTTGTTTTATCTCGTTTGTATATATACAAGGGATTGCAACAATGGAGTGGTTAGTTTGTATGTGTGCCTGCCACTTTTTCAGTTAGTTATCGAGGGGACGGATTTTGTGTTTTTGTTCCCACATAGTTAATCGGTGATTTTCTTTTTTTTCTTTTCCGAAATCTTCAGGCCCATCTCATCGCATACAGGTTTAGTACCCGCATTAGTTTGCTGCTAGCTAAATAGAGACAAAGAGAGAGAGCATTAGAGGATATTTCGGAGCCTTCTTGCTAGATACAGGTACGGTTGACGTTTGATAGCACGCTACGCACTTGGTATTTACATAGTGGGAGGTGAGTAGAAGGGATAGAGAGATAGAGAGGTTCAGGGATACATATATATATATTGGTGGTGGTAACCGAAGCGAGTTTCTCCATCTCTGGTAGACAAAGAAGAAATCAGTGGTAACAGGAATAGATTATACTCCTACTACTTTTATTAGTACCACAATAGTATTTGAGAAGCACGGCTGAAAACGTGTGAAAACATACATATAGAGCATGGTGGATGATTCATACTACATTACACCGCATGAGACGGCTCTAGCTGTCGTAGCGACGTCTATGAAAAAGGCGAGACTCCGGTTCGACACACTAGTGATCAACTCTTTGATGGGTGGTGTTCTTTTTTGTGCCGGTGGTTTGCTCTTTGTGATGGCTAGGTCGGAAAATCCAGCTATATTCGAACAGAATCCGGGGCTCACGAACTTTCTTGGAGCGTTTACGTTTTCCATTGGACTTTTCTATGTTGTGATCAATGGTGCGGATCTCTTCAATTCGAACGTTTTGTTCTTCACGGTGGGGTTGCTGCGTGGTGCTGTGTCGATATACGACTTGGTCATCAGCTGGGTAGTGAGCTTGCTAGGGAACTTGGCCGGTACGCTTTTTGTGTGCTATGTGATCTGTCACTTGTCCGGGGCCACGACTTCAGATATGGTTGTGACGGGCTCCAGGTCCATTGCGGAGCAAAAGGCAAGCCCAAGCTTTATACAGACTTTTTTAAAGGCTATCGCAGGGAACTTCTATGTATGCGTGGCTGTGTACTTGCAATTAATGTGCAAACCGCTTCATGTGAAGTATATTGTGATGACGCTTCCGATCTTCACCCTTGTGGCTTTGGGGTTCACACATGTGGTTGCCGATATGTCAATGCTTATTATCGGTATGTTAAACGGTGCCAATGTCTCTGTTGCCAAGTATATTTGGAAAGTGCTCATTCCTGGTGCTTTGGGAAATATTGTAGGTGGCTGTTTCTTCAGCGGAGTGGTTCCATACTACTTACACTTGTGTGTTGTGGAACGTGATAGAAAGCAATTATCGTTACCAGAGTTTGAAGCCAGAGATGAACAACCTGAGTTGAACATGGACTCCAGAGTCGTGAGAGTCGACCCAAGAGAAGTGGAGGAGGCAGAAGAGGATTCAGATGTGGATACAGATGACGAAAGATATGGGTTGTTAGAAAAACAATCTTCAGGTACTTCGGATACGAACTCTTCTGATCAGGTTTTGCCATATACTGGTACACCTCGCGATTCAAGAGAATTGAACAGAATAAATACGGCAAACACAATGACTTCTGGTCGCTCTCACTCATCTAGAGTAAGAAACCCTCCAGGTGTTTTCCCAGTGAGAGGTATGGGTAAACCATTGAAGAGAGAAAGAACCATTGTTGACTCAGAGTACTCAGATGAAGGTAAACAATCTCCTAAACGTGCTCCTTCCGTGACAAACTCGTTCGACATTATCTCAACTCATAGCGACATGGACTCAAATTTCGATAATCCATTGGGAGTTAGTTCATTGCCCCCTCAAGAAAGAAGAAATTCTATACTGCGTACCTTATCTCGTATACCTACTGCACATCATCCACCGTTGACACATCACAAGACTCATGAAGACTCAGAAGAAGAAAGAGAAGTGGAAGAATACGAAAGGGAGGGCCACTACAATGTTTTAGACCACAAACTAGGAACAAAACTAGAGCGCGCTCTATCCAGGATAGCTACACATAAATCTGACGACAACCAGCTACCAAGAACTACACAAGATGTGTTCCCGGAACAAAGGCACGTAGACACACTTAACCCGATGACTTCAAGAAGAAGTTCAACTTCGGTAAGTGGCATCTTCAAGACAATCAGTAGGCAGTTAGCTCCTTCGAAACAACCTACAGATGTAGAGGAAATACACAGGAGATTAAGTCAAGCAGGTGTCACCACGAAAGCAGCTCAAGCATCAGATAATATCGCCGGTATTGATAATTACGACGGAATTGAATTACCTCCATCACATTCACCATTCTATAAGAGACGACCATCTAGTACCAGTAACTTTTCATCAAATTCATTATACACAGCGGGTTCCGTAAACAAAAGTAAGAAAACTTCACCTGCTGTAACTCCTGGCCCTCCATCAACCGCAAGTATGAGTGGTGGAGGTGCATTGTCAGTAGCAGGTAAGAGACCACAGAATCCGATGAAAAACATTATTCACTATGACAACGATAACTTTGAAGAACAAAGTGTAATGGACATGGATATGAAATGAAAATATAACATTAATGAGAGTAACACCCAACAGGAACATCAACATCAATATCAACTTAATATTCTGCAACGTCTAGTTTTTCTTCTCTTGGCTTTCCAGTAGAAGAAACTACAGCACTAACAACAAAAAAAAAATCAGCATGCATAGGCAATTTAATTACCACATCCATCTTTAATTCTTATTATATATAATCTTCTTACTTTAATGATTTTAACGTTAATGACTTTTAAATTCTCTCCGCTTTAGAAATAGTCTCTGCCAGGTGGAGAGTATATATATTCTGCTCCTTTCTAATAGAGATGAGTATTCACAAATCACGTGACATAAAATAATGACTACCCGGAGTAGCTACTTCTATGGACGCGTAATGACATAACGAACCTAGGTATAGTTTGAAAAAGTTGACGCGTTACAGAATTTTGGTAACATCTTGGATAAGACCAGGGGTTTGCAAGATACATTATATAAGAGTGTTTCATACACACACATACCCTGCATATTGCTACTAAATCCTGTCATAATATCATAGAAAGTGAGATTAACAAGCAAAGGAATATAGACTGTAAGGAACATTATGCAGGAATTAGAATTCAACAAGTCTATTATTCCTAGTTTGGAAGAACCGTTCTCTTCGGCTGAACAGATCGAAAGGTTAAGCGAACTGCACGAGGAGTTATCAGGTCTTACACAAGGGAGTGTAAAGTTGGATAGCCTTGAATCGTATAAGAATGATCTGATTAATAAAAAGATATTGAAGCACAAAGATCCAGGAATCAGAGCACTAAGCGCATGTTGTCTTAGCGACATTATGAGGCTCTATGCCCCAGATGCTCCATTCACAGAGAAGGAACTTTGCGATATATTTAAGTTATTCTTCTCACAGTTCAGGCTTTTGAGAGATCCAGACAATGGGAATTTTATTCAACAAACATATTTGATTACCAGACTTTTAGAATGTAGATCTATTGTGCTGATAACAGATCTTCCACCATCTAAAAGATTCGTCGAGGAGCTGTTTCAAATATTCTACGAGAAAGATAACAACCAATTTCCCTCCAAGCTTTGGAAGATTATTGGTGGGCTGTTGACAGAAGTTGTTTCCGAGTGTGAGACATTATCAATGGACGTTCTTAGACTAATATTCAATGCATTTTTGAACCATGAATCTAAGGAAAACAACTCATTAAAGGGACTTGCTCTCAATAAAGATTCATCCTTTGAGTTCTCGCTTATAATATGCGAATCAGCCAGCAATAGATTGGGAAGACATTTTTCCAAGTTCTATTCAGAAATTCTGTACGGGATCACCAACGAGAACGAGGGCATTCAATCTGTTCTTGATCCATCATACAGAACCCTAACAAAATTACATAAGCTGACATCATACGTGTGGCAATATTCACCAGAACTCGTTCATTCCGTCATAGGGTTTGTGTATCAAGAGCTCTGTTCAGATAATGTTCCCTTGAGGATCTCTGCTACAAGCCTTGTAACCGACATTCTTACACACCAATCTACCATCAATTTTGTGACTACACATAACGATACATTCCAGATTTGGCTATCTAAGATGGCAGATATCAGTCCAAAAGTTAGGGTACAATGGGCCAAGTCTGTATCTAAAATTATCTCCTGCCGGGATGATATCAGCGAGGATATTGCAAAAGGCTTAGCAAAAACTTTGCTTGATACAGATGACACAGTTCGTTTACAATCCGTAAGATCATTAGCACAAATACCCTCCGATATAGTATGGGCTAGACTAAGAGTTGATACCATATTCAAGGAATTGTTACATCTGATTCGGGACAAGATCAAGGAAGTAAGAGAAGAATCTCTCGTTTACTTATGTAAATTCTATGATGACTCGTTAAAAGAAAATCTTTATCCTTTGAATCAATCAAGGAAAAATAGCAAAGAGCTTTGGGATGTTATCAAACAGATACCATCGCATGTTTTCAATCTTTACTATATCAACGATTCCAATATTAATATGCAAGTTGATCTCATGATATTCAATAAGCTTCTCAGTTTAGAGCTTGACGAGAATGAAAGAAATACCAGACTAATCGATCTAGTTATCGGTCTTGATAATAAAGCTCTCGCATCATTCTTTGCATTCAACAATCGTCAAGTCCAGGTAAATAAAGCAATGAATAAATTGTTCGAGTTAAATGGCGAAAAACTCGAGAAGCTAATAAGTTGGTTGGGATCAACTCTGCCATCGCAATTGGCGAATGATGCTATAATAAACAAATTTTTAGAGTTAAAAGACTCTAGAATCAGCCATTTGATCAAAGTGTCTATCAATCAAGAGACAAATTACCCAACTTTGAAGAACTCTTTACAGGAACTAAAAATCAGGCTGGAAGACCCTGATTTATTCAAGAAAAGAGGCATTCGTTTCGGGACGTCTTTTAGCAGGGAAAATTTCAACACTACAATACTTCTACTTGCTTACAGAGCTTCTCCTTTCATATACAATGTGTCAGGAATATCGTTTTTATTGAATAGTAAAAAAGATGATGACGAAGAATACAATAAGGCGCTTACTAAGATAGTTCAAAACATTTCTGAGGTGAATCCATTGTTGTTCAAGAGCGAAATTAGTTCATTAACAACTTTGGTAACGGATAATTCCACTGAATCTGACGTTGGTAAACAGGAACAATTGAAAACATTGTACAAAATTTTCAAGGCGCTTCCGAATGAGGTCAAAATGGAAGATGGTTACCTAATGGCTAAGTTAGAGGATTTTGCATTAAAAGGTAATGTTGCCGAAAGCAAATACGCAATAAAAATATTGGCTTTAATTCCTGACAAAGATAAAAAGGAAAAAATACTCTCGTCATTAAGGAGTTCCGCTCTTCCTCTGGAATTTCCTACTCACTCTAAACATTTACTATGCAACAGTCTAGTCATTCTTTCCCAACTTTTCAAAGTAGACTTCAATCTCCTCAAAGACGATTGTAATGAAATCACAACATTTATATTAAGAGATTTACTTGTCACGAATGAGTTCTTCAAAGATATAATTGAAGGCGAAGATACTGTCGAATGGATCGACGATACTCAGTTGTTAAACAAAAAGGAGTGGGCTATCTCTACGAAACTACTATGCTTGGAATTACTTACGAATCGAATGATATCGGAAGCACAAGCTAGCGAAACTGTAGACAGCTCTTTGGAAACGATTTTCCATAAAATTTTAAAACTCTTTCTTTACTTCGTTTCCAATGGTGGGGAAGTCATTAATCCAGAAAATGAAACAAAATATCCAACCCCAGTCTCTTATCAACGTAGAATACGTTGCCAGGCGGGATTACAAATATTAAAGTTGGCAAAAGTCGCAAAATTCAATAAATGGATAGAATCAAAGTTCATCTTCAAGTTAATTAATTTGGTTGAAGATGAAAGTTTCCCAGTGAGATACAAATTTGTCAATAAGTTAAAGAACTATATCTCAGAAGAGGCAATAAGCATAAAATTTATTCCCCTACCTTTCTTCATGCCATTTGAACCTGATGTAAAATTCAAAACTGATGCAAAAATTTGGATCAACTTTACCTTCCAAAAAGAAAGCGCAACTAGAGGCGCTATATTTGAACGTAGCCTTCCAAGACTATTACACTGTATTGCCCATCATCCTGATATTGAAGACAATGTTACAACTGATGCTAATGAAGAAGAGTTCATGACAGCTTGTAATGCTGCTATTGACTATGTTCTTTTCTACCTGGACACTGTATTAAAACCAGAAAATATCAATCTTCTCTATTATTTAACAGGGAGAGTGAAACAATACAGAGACTTGCTAGAAGATAATCCAACTTGTATTTATGTTATTAGCGAACTGGTTCAAATGATATTAAAGGAACTGAAACAAATGAAAAACTTAAACTTATCTGAGTATCCTGGAAGACTAAATCTACCAAGCGATCTCTTTGTACCTTTTGAGAACGCCAAACTAGCACAAGCAAACACTTTCAAAACATTCATAAAAGACGAATTTGCGAAAAAGCTTGAACAGAGAATAAAACTAAAATGCAGTAAAATGATTCATGGTTCTTCAACAACGATTAAACAAAAAAGGCAACAAAGACAATTAACCAGCGAATACCAACAGCCATCTCCATCTAAGAAAAGGAAACATCATGTTACTGAAAGTGACAGTGAAAGTGATGAAGATTCTTACAGCGATAAAAATGTTTATCCAAGCCCCCTAAAGAGTGGCAGGCAAAGGAAAAGCTCGCGTACTAGAAACACAGTTAACTATAATGAAGAGGATGATGAGAACGAGGAAATTGTCTTATGAAATTTACTACTCCAAGTTTCAAAGTAGCTATATATAATATACTTTCATTTGCTGTAGATGTCATTTATTTATCTATCTATTGCGTATTTAGTAGCATAAGCGTAAAATTTATAATATTTGTATCCGATTGTATGTGAATGTTTTACTGAAGAATAATGATAATGGCGAAATAGTTCTTCTAAACTGAAAGTCCATTATTTATTTATCATTGATCGAGTTTGAAGAAGTCAATGACCTCTTCCTTCGGTTTCGATTCCAAAAGTTTCTTCAATTTTTTTAGTAGTTCCATTTCAGCATCCTCAGAGATGTCTTTAGGTTCTTCCTTTTGCAATTGTTGTTCTGATATCTTACAAAGTTCTTTGAAATCCCATAACCTTTTCAAGTCGCCAGATGACTGGAAGTATAATAGATTTGATAGGTCTTTAAGAAGTGGATTTGAGTCCCCGCCGTTCATTAGTTTATCCAATATCACGGAGTGTTCGTATAACTCGTTGTATTTTTGAACCCTTTTTGCCTGGTAAACCTTATCTAGGAATTGTAATGCTACGTTTTGTTCATTAACTTTCGGTACTACCCAAGAATCACGATCTAACAGAATCTCAACATCTCCATAATTTTTACTTCCAACTGGAAGTAGAATATATTTTTGTTTTCCTCTTGCTAAACGTCTTTTGTAGCTTTTAGGTAGTGGTGCGTGCAACGGACATTTCCATTTAGAGCCTAAATTCTTAAGTGAAGCTCTTGGATATGGTAGGCAGTCTAAGTGCCATGGAGTAGAACAGTAATCACATGTCATTATCAATCTCTGTGTGTCCGGGTGATCCCAAGTTCCCATTCTCGATTCTCCGCAATGATAACACAACAAAAGCTCTTCAGTATCCGGCTTCATATGGTGCTCCGGTTGATACGAGTCTAACCTTGTCACCGATTGTCCGTAAGCGGAATGGAATATTTGTTTTTCGTTGATGTTTTCTTTGAAATGTTCATCACGATATTCTCCTTGAGGGCCAGAATATACGGATTCAAAAGTAGATTTTATTAGTGAGGGCAATTGAAATTGTGAAGGGTTCTTACGCTTCAAATCGAACACCAAAGCACCAAAGAGTTGGTACCCAGGATCTTTGGAGTGTTCTGAAAGGAATTTTGATCTTTGCTTCTTTTCTGAAAGCATTCCATTTTTTTTAGATTTCAACAGTTGCTTGAATTTACATTCGTCACAGGACCAGTCACCTTCTGGCAAATTACTTGGATCGAGAGGAGGATTGCAGCACGCGAAATGGAATGACTTAGGACACGTATCACAACACAAAAATACTCCTGATCCATGGCAAGTAGAGCAAAAATCGTCATTTTCCTTATTGTTGTCCGGGTCAATTTCCGGGATGTGTAAATGGGATGCCTTATCGTTTTGGCCGAATAGTTTTGTATCTTTATCCTTTATTGACTTCATACGTTTCACTATCTTCATTGCGACAGCTTTGTTGAAATCCGAGGATGCCGATTCAGATGCTCGCGCTGTTGTATCGGAAGAAAGGCCGTCGACATCAGTTCCCTCTTCCTGATTTAAATTTTTCTTTTGAGGAGAAGATGCTGTATCATTATCATTGCTCGGCGAGTGAGCATGCGACCGTATGTCACTTGGCTTCGTGAGTTCGTTAGATTTATTGGTTTGTAGGTTTTGTTCATACATATCCTTCATCTTAGATCTCAATGCGTCATAAACGTCCGTTTTATTCTTTTTGGTATATTTTCTCTTCTTGGGTTTTTCAACACCACTGCTACTGCCGTTATTCCCTTCCACACTTCCTTCAACGGGTTTATTTCCATCAGGAGTTTCCACAGTATCTGTGTTTGTGATATTTGTAGCGCTTGTATTATTACTATCACTATTGCTAGCCCTTTTCGGCCTTTGGGATAAAGGACTTCCTGTCATCCCGTTTACTGGGTCATGAACGGGCGGCTCCTGGAACCGAATATTCCCATTCTCGTCCTTTGAAATCACCGGACCTGCAAACTCAGATGTAGTATTATCATTAGAGTTCAGCGATACATTGGAGACGACCCTTCTGGGCCGATCTTCGCTTGGAATAATTCTTCTTTTTTTCAGATCATAATCCACATTCGCAGTAGTTGACCGTTTGGGCCTTGTTACTTCCATGTTATTGGTCATTTAAGCCACTTTCTACCAAACTATAGGGACCAACGTACTAGAAAATAATGACAACACACCAATGACCCTTGATTCTTGACCTATGTTGTCTGTGTGCTTTTTTTTTTTTCCAAACCTTTCGCGTAGATTTGATAGATGAGTTAGTTGGTTTTAAGTGAAAAGTTCCAATTTTTGAAAAAACCGTGAAGTTAGAGAGGCTCCAATGTTGAAATTAAAGCTTTCTTCCTGTAATGAACAAGTATGAATGGAAAACGCATCACGCAAAATAATGATATATTAATACACCGTTTCCAGCCTGGTAAGAGGTATTTATTTTAAGCGGCTGATACTTATCTGTGTCTTGAGAACCGAAGTTTATCGCGAGACAAAATGGATGAAGAATTACGTGCCATTAGGGAAGCTAGATTAAGAGAATTGAAGCAAGGTGGGTCCAGCAGCGCACAAGGCCAAGGAGGTGCTCAAGCCCAAGCTCAAGCCCAGACACAACAAATATTGAACCAGATATTAGATGCAAACGCCCAAGAAAGGTTGAGCAGAGTTGCTTTGGTGCGGCCAGAGCGTGTGAAAGCTGTTGAATCGTATTTGATGCAAGCAGTGAGGTCCGGAGCCATTCGGAATAAATTAACCGAGAACGATATAGTGGGTATCCTTGAGTCTGTTGGTAGAGACGAGCAAAAGCGTAACACCACACGTATCATTTTCGACAGGAGGGAGAAGAGTGCTTTGCCAGAAGATGGCCAAAGCGACGATGACGATGACTTTTTCGATTGATCTGTGTACAACAGTGCGTCAATACATATATAGATATATATATATATGTATTCATACATAAACATACATATACACGCCTGGTTTCACCAGGTCTAACTTGATAAAGTAGTCGTTTATATTCAGGTATAGCCGCACCCTGAGAAATGCCTTTTTTCTGCTTCTTTCCACTTGTACTAGTGCGATGCTTTATGATCTCCATATGTAGGCTATACAATACGTCTATTCCATTCTTTCATTTCCAACCACGTGATACAAAACGGTCAGACAAAAAAAAAAAAACAAAAAAAAAAGACTTGTGCCAGACACTGTCGTATATGCGGGTAACACGGAGAAGTGAAACATTGTTTTTTTTTTTTTGTGGTTTTCTTTTTTAAATTTTTTGTTCATCGCCTCCGGTTCCGGTGGGCCGCTCGCTCACTCGCTCGCTTACAGCCAACTCGAAGAGCCTAACAGAAGGGGAAGGGGGGAAAAAAATAACCGTAACCGTAAACCGCTACCAGACCGGCGCATGGAGTTGCCATAACAAGTAACTCAATCCGCCTAACATTCTAAGTTCTTCAATGTTTTACTTTCTTCTTGCGCTACGTATCTAATCTTCTGCTACAAGTGTAACCCGTCCTTCCAAAACGCGCGATTCAGATTAAGGGACACCCAATGGCTCCTGCATACTTACTGATAGCCCCCAATCTATCGTCATTCCAAATAATCAATCGAAATGCTGTATCGATATCGCTTGATAGCTGACGAGTCAGGACTAAAAAAAAAAAAAAACACACACACGCACAAACACAAGGGAATGAAGGAAGTGTGCAGCTAGGCTGGAGAGCTAACCAGATTAGGCATTTCCACTCGCTCGGTTGATCTGATTTTGGGTTAGTTTTAATCGATTTGCGTAGCTTGTTTTTCTAGGTAGCTTGTTTTTCTGGAGAGTATAAGCCTGTACTTCCTATTATGACTATGGTTCAAAGCGTATATGGCTTGTCGTCCGTTATTTGCAGCCTGCTTATTATCTAGGGCAGAGTCACTTTAGGGAATTAGTTCCTTCGATAGCCAGAGATTATATCTAAAAGTATCTTATAATGGACGAGTGTATCGTTAATTTATGTTTTAAATCTGTGCAGTATAAATAGAGGGAGTAATGGTCAGAATATTGAACTAATGTCATCGAGCTTCAACTTATTTTAACAACTATCTTCTAATTTAAGGTGTACAAAAGAGAAAGACAGTAAGGAAGTAAAATCTCATTTTACCACCACACGCTGGGCCCTTAAGAATTATTACAAGATGACCAAACATATTTTTGACCCAATCTCTGATGATGAAATCAGAACAACTACCAAGCTTTTGAAGGACTTGAATGGCGATGCTAAGGTTCACTTTGCCCAAATCGACAGATTGGACCCACCAAAGAAGCAAGCCATTGAGTACTTGAACATTGAAAGGTACGGTGGGGGTGATCTGCCATACATTCCCAGAAGGACGTACGCATACTACTACTTGAACGACAAGATGCCATTGTTCAAAGCTATCTGTAACGTTAGTGAAAATCACGTGATTTGCAACGTTGAAACCCCAGAAGGTACCGTTGGTCCATTGTTGCCAGACGACATGGCCAAGGCCGAAGAAGCCATCATGAAGCACCCAATCGTGCTCGCTGAAATCGCCAAGCTCAAGCTTGACGATTTATACTACACTCACGCAAGATTGGGTAAGTTGAAGTACAAAGTTGTCTGTGAGCCATGGATGTACGGTACTGACGGACCAAATGACAAAATCCCATTGGTGCAGGCCTACATGTACATGAAGTTAGACCATCCAGATGCTAACCACTACTCTATTCCATTGAAGTTTTCTCCTGTGTTTGAATACTTGAGCTTGAAGTTCGTCAGAATGGACTACTTGCCTTCTGGTGCTGACGAATTATATGTTAAGGACACTTTGCCATACAAGCCAGTTCCAACAGTCGAATACCATCCAGATGTCATTGAAGATTACAAGGAGCGTGAAGGCTTGAAGCCATTGCTCATTCAACAACCGGAAGGTGCTTCTTTCTCCATTGATGGTACTAAGATCGAATGGCAAGGCTGGGAATTTAGAATTGCAACTAATGTTAGAGAAGGGTTTGCCCTTTATGACATTCACTTCAAGGGCAGATCAATCTGTTACCGTGCCAGTTTGGAAGAAATGACCGTGCCATACTTGGATCCAAGAGCTCCATACCATAGAAAGCAAGCCTTTGATCTCGGTGACTGTGGTTTCGGTAACACCGCCAACTCTTTGGCCTTAGGTTGTCACTGTTTGGGTGTCGTTAAATACTTGGACACCAGAAGAGCTGACGCCGAAGGTAACCCAGTATTGATTCCATCCACCATTTGTATGCATGAACAAGATTATGGTTTGTTGTTCTTGCATCAAAACTACAGAACAGGTTCCTCTATCACCACTAGAAGAAGAGAATTCGTCGTCCAAACCATCGCTACTGTTGCTAACTACGAATACATTATCAACTTGATCTTTGACCAAGCTGGTGCTATCACAGTCCAAGTCAGAGCTACTGGTATCCTATCTACCATGCCAAATGACTTGGGTTGTGTTACCGATTACGCTACCCCAGTTGGTCCAGGTGTCACTGCCGCTTACCATCAACATTTGTTGTCCTTCAGATTTGACATGAGATTAGACGGTGACAAAAACACAGTAGTCTACGACGACTACGTCCCAATGGAAGAGAACACTTCCCTAAACCCATACAACGTTGGTGGTGTTCAAAAGAGAACATTTGTCGAAAAGTCTGGTTACATCGACCAATCTCCTTTCACCAACAGAACTTACAAGGTCATCAATGAAAATTCCATTAACCCTGTCACCAACAAACCAGTTGGTTACAAGTTTGAAATGCCAGCAAAGCAAATGATCTTGGCATCTAAGGATTCTTACAACGTCAAGAGAGCTCACTATGCTACTAAGCAAATTTGGGTTACCAAATATGCTGACGACAGAATGTACGCTGCTGGTGAGTTCACCAACCAATCTACCGAAGACAAAGGTCTCAAAGTCTGGGCTGATGGTTCCGAATCCGTTAGAAACACTGATATTGTCGTCTGGCCAACTTTGGCTTTGACCCATCCTCCAGTCACAGAACAATTCCCAGTCATGACTTCTGACTTCTTGCAATTCTTGGTTACTCCAGCTTCATTCTTCACACATAACCCAGCTCTAGATGTTCCATTAGCAAACAACAATTTCAACAAGTCCGTCTACTACGAAGATGCCACCAAGAATGCTGAAAAGCCATCTTCTGGTTGTTGCAAGATGTAAATTGATTATGCCATATCCTCCTCCTACATGTAAGTATATAAATATTCCCGTTCCTCTATATTAATATTATAGTATTAAAGAAATACCAAATAAGAGAAAGAAAAAATACAGAAGATTGTAAAGAACGGTCATTGTATTTCATATGTCGTTACCAGACATCCCTCATTTCATTCCTCTAAGTGAAAAGGACATATGTAGTATGCATTGTTCTTTTGAACTGAAAACGTCGCTTTGGCTTTTTTCTAATTCAACAAGATTTTTGATCTCATTTTTCTCTATACAATCTTGCATATACACACTACATACATTTTTCGAGTTTTATGGATCATCACTTGAAAGTTACATATAACAAATATTGATTCAACTATCGGAGTAAAGAGAACTCATTGGAAGAACGTGGAGACACAACAACATGCTTCCACCTAGACAACCAGGATGCTCCACATTAGCACCACCACCAGGATCAGATGCACCAAACAAGCGTGGCAGAGCTAAAGTCGTGTTAAAACCGGGCCATGGGCCTCTCGATTGGCAACACTTACAACAGACAAAAGGAATGAAAGGAGAGTTGGTACACGGAGTAAATAGCCAGATCCCCCCATTTAGGATACAACCTCCCCTCCGTGTAAACAAAGAGATCCTTCTTGCGAATAAAGAAAACTTCTGGTGCGTTCTCAATAGGAAAGTGTACTGTATCAAGGATTACTTGTCATTCCATCCGGGCGGTGAAGTAATCTTGAAGCAATGCGCGGGGAAAGACGCTACAGCACTATTTAACAGGTATCACAGATGGGTAAACTATGAAAAGTTACTCGAAACGTGTCTCATAGGTATATATGTCGGATGAAAGATAGAGAAAGAGATACAATTGGGGAAGGGGGGAATATGTACTTATACAACAGGCGTTAAAAACTTATTTAACGAATCCTAAACGGTAAATCCAATCTCATTTCATATAATTTTTCCCCTTGAAGAAAATAAAATAGAAGAAGTATTATTAGTGTGTGTGTAAAAGAGGACCGGTAGGCGCCATGGATCGACACAGGGGTTCCCTGCTTCTTAGGTTTTGATTTTCCTTCTTCTTTTTTTTAATGGCAATTAATTTCCCTTTGGTAAGCTGTCATGTATGTGGTGAGGATGTTTATTGTTGTTTGTTTCAAGCAGTTTAAAATTAATAACATAACCAGAACCAATATCGAAAGCAGAAACAAGATGATTTCTGGTTGATTGATTGACTGATTAATTGATAAAATAGAAATAAAATAAAAAGCAAACAAAGCTCACAAGATTTCAATGAGAAAATGAAATAGGAAGAAAACAGCAGCGTTGATGCAACAGTATCTAGAGTTGTTATTTTATTTTCTCAGTGAATAAATTGTCCTGTATTATCGAATTTTTTTTGTTTTTTCAAATTCATGTTTGACGGTTTCCAATGTTTCTGTCTTTTTATTATCAATAGTTTTTTTAACATTAAATTATTTTTGACATTTTTTTCTATTTTTTTTTTTTTTGACCTTTTCCTTCAGTAGAAAGTGTGTAAGTCAATATAACGACAACATAATAAAAATACAATAGAACACAATCCAACACACCACTACCACAACAACAATGAACAGGATGACAGTTTAAACCGAAAAAGAAAGTGTACAATGATGGGAAAAAAAACAAACAAAGAAGAGAACCTCCTTGTATTTCACCAGGATGGTAAGGAAAGAGGAGGGGCAGGTTAATTAAAAAAAAGAGTTAGTAAAATAGAGTGGAATTTATCGAAGGTTAACCAAAAAATATCCTCAACAATAAATGGCAGGGAAAAAAAAGGGTAATAGAAGAAGAAGATGATGATGAAGAAGGTGATAAGTTAAAAAAAAAGAAGCTGCTGATGAAGAAGAGGAAGAAGAGAAACGCGCCTAGACGTTTCTGCTTTGCACTTGTAGTGGTGTCATGTGACCTACTGTTCGACCTCGTCAGTTGCTTCGTGTTCAGCGTAGGATGCTTCCCATTCCTTCAACTTCAATTTGTAGGAATCTGTGTACTTTTGCTTGGAAGGACCATCGAGACTTCTCCATTTTTCACCGATCATCTTAGTAATTTCGATCAAGGTTTTGTTTGGGTGTTCCTCAACAAGTAATGGTCGTATATCCTTTGTGAATTGTAGGAATGGACCCGAGGGTCTCTTTGGAGGAAGGGTTTCTTCGTACTTCTTTCTAGCGATTCTGTACTCTTCCCAATTGGTCTTGAATTGGTCAAAGTATGGTTTCTTTTCCTCATCGGTCATCGACTTCCACTTTGAACTCGACAGTTTGGAGAGTTCTGGGACCTTTGCGTCTGGGTATTGCTTCAATAGTTCCGAGCGGATAGATATAGAGAACAAGAAGTACGCGGAAGAAGGTCTCTTGGGCCCTTGTTTCTTCAATTCCTTACGCTTGGCGATACGCGTTTGGGTGATGGATAGTTTCTTGACTGGTGGGTCGTTCTGCTTGTTGTTTCCCGAGGCCCCGGTGGAAGGAGAGGAAGAGTTGGCGCCTCCTCTTTTGCCCTGTTTCGTCGTCTCGACGAGATCGACGCGTCTTTGAGGACCTGCTGACGTGGACTGGCCCAAGAACTGGAACTGGCTTGGAATCTGCACCTGGGGATCCATCATCTGCTGCTGGGCGTAGTACCTGGGGGACAATTGGCCTGCTGTTTGCTTGTAATGCTGCTGCATTGGGTTGTTGGCCTGGTGGTTTTGCTGGACCTGAGCTTGCATTTGGGCCTGAGCCTGAGCCTGAGCCTGAGCTTGCATGTGAGCTTGGGCTTGGGCTTGAGCTTGGGCTTGGGCTTGGGCTTGGGCCTGGGCTTGCACCTGAGCTTGGGTTTGCGACTGGCCCTGGGTCTGCTGGGACCCTGGCTGGTTCTGCTGTCTCTGGTTGAACTGCGCCAAGATTTGGTTTAACATCGCGTCAGAAACCTGGTGGCCCGGCATCTGCATCTGCATCTGCATCTGCAAGGGCAAAGACGAGACCGACTGGTCGTTGGTGTTTGCCCCAACGCCCATTGGCGATGTTTGCGGAGCAAAATAGTTGTGGAATTGGTACTGAGAGTACCCACTCTGTGGATGACCTGTACCTGCCTGAGACGACTGCATGCCCTGTTGCGAGGGAACTGCTCCTCCAGCTCCAGCACCACCCTGGCTCACTGATTGCTGGCCATTGAGCATATGGTAGGATTGGGGCGATTGCACTTGCATAGAAACAGGCACACCGTGATGACTTTGAGCGTGTTCTTGATCACCGGAGTAGATCAAATCCTGGTGTTCGTTATGACCTGGGTTGTTGAGATTCATGACAATACTAATAACAATAGCTTACACTGTCTTCACGTATACTGCTACTGACTATGTCTTGTGTATATGTATACCTCTGTGCTCTTTGCTCTTCGTGTAAACAACAAGACAAACAAACAGTAAACAAATAAAAAGTGCGTTGCGCAAGTTTATGTTAGGCTTGGGCTTTTTTCTTTGACGAAAAGTTTCCTAGACTTCAAGCTGCGAAAAAAATAAAATAAACAACACCAAATATCAAAAAAAAAAAAAAATAAAATAAAATAAAAAATTTAGTGCGAATGAAAATACAATGCCAGAAACAAATGGTGCTCCAAAATCTGTGCAACCGGTATGTATCTGAGTCTGTACAGTAAACTGAACTGTTCTGTGCTTTCAGGGGGTTCCAGAGTAAAAGTATCCTAGTTCTCCTAGTTCTCCTAGTTCTGTAGATATCGTTCTATAGATATCGTAGTGTGTGTATGTTCTGGAGTAAAAGCGTCCTAGAGTGTTCTACCAGAGTAAGTATCCTAGAGTAAGTATCCTAGTGTATCCGAAGAAAAGTAGCAAAAGCAGCAAAAGCAGCAGCAGTTTTCCCAGAAGTATAGTAGCTCACACAAACACGCGCTTGATGTTCCTTCGAAACTGCGAGCTAATATACTCTCTCAAAGTACCGTTGGGGGAAGGAAACAGGGAAAGTGTGCACTAACAGATTGCAACGCAGTTTGTGCGGTTTTTGTTTTGTTCTGTTTTTATTTCTCAGAAACGCCACTTGTGATTGGGGGAGGGAAGAAAAAAAAACAAAAAAAAAAAACAAAAAAAAAAAAAAATTGCGGGCATCTCAGTGCCCCTGAGGTGCCCCTGAGATGCCCCTGAGATGCTTCCGGGATGCTTCTGAAGTGGGAACGGCGCAGACGGGGCTGGAGGGAATTGTTTCTGCTGGGATTTGTTGCCGTTTCGGGAACAGGCCGGGTACCCGGGGGAACAGGAGGGCCTAGGAAGGGCCTAGGAAAGGCCTAGGCAGGGGACCTGGATCTCCTGCTTGGGTTCCCTGCCGGGGATGTTCTGCCTGGATTCTACCCAAGCTCTGCCTAAGTCCTGCCTGGAGAGATCTTGGGCAGGACTTAGGCAGCATTCTCATGTATCCTGTACCAGGGTGCACCAGGGAGTACCCTCTAGAAGCCATTGCTAGGCCAGCCATTGCTAGGCCAGCCGGCCACGTAGACTGTGTTTGGCGTTATTATGTAGGCAGTATGTAGGCATTATGTAGGCATTATGTAGGCATTATGTAGGCATTCTGTAGACAGCATGTAGACAGCATGTAGACAGCATGTAGCCGGGTGTACCACACCCTAGTCATCCTCGTCGCTCGAGGAAAGACCCTGGTGCGTGGATCCGAGGAACGCGGCAAACGCTTGCGAGAGCTGCGGGAGCGTCGAGGAGTCTGGTGTCTGGGTGGCAATGAAGTTCTTGATGCGCGCGGCGAAACCGATGTTGTCGTCCGGGTCACCACCATTGCCGTTCGCCGCGTCAGCGTCAGCGTCAGCACTGCTGCTCTCCACCATGGCGCGCAGGTACTCGTCCATGTGTCTGAGCCGGTTCTGGTCAAGCGCCCAATGGGAGCTCACCGTTTCCCGCTGAAAGTTCGAGTGCAAGAGCTCGTCGCGGAGCTGCTGGAGCTCCTCGTTCCGGTCCGGGTGGAAAGAGGAAACGGTGGAGTTGCGCGGGCGGAGGTCACGTGGTGTGCTACCATGAGAATCAGCGCCACTACTGGTGCTGGTGCTGGTGCTGGTTCCAGTAGTCGTACTAGTACTCGTGCTAGTAGTAGTAGTAGTAGCAGTACCACTGGTACCACTGGTAGCAGGAGCATCCTCCGGCTTTATCAAATCGACCTGGCGCGTGTTGTAGCTCCCGCAATGCTGGCAGCAAAGCCCAAGGATATGGTAGTCCACCATCGACTTCTTGCGACAATCGTTGCAGTGCACCTTGCACTTCCAGTAACAGTAGGGCTCGGGCAACCGGTACTCCTGGATCTCCTGGCTCAATATCCGGAACTCCCGCTCCATGTTGATCACCGAAACACTGCAGTTCGGACACTTGTACGAATGCTTCACGTACTCGTCAAAACAATGCTGGTGGATCGCATGGCCACACGGATCCATATACACAACCGCCATCGTGCTTGTGAACATGTATTCGTGGCATATCGGACAGTCTGATTTGGTAGAGTTCTCGATACACTTGTGGTTACCCAACAACTCGATCGACAAACACGCATTGCACTGATCGCAGTGGAAAAAATCCTGGCCCAAGCCAAGCCCCAACCGGCATATCCCACACTTGTCGCAGTGGTATATGTCCTTCGACTCGTCGTTGTCGTATAGCACGCATATAGGACAGTAGTACATCGCAAATTCTATCCCACATTCCTCGCAGTGCGACGACGGGGACTGGTGGTGAAAACAGTTGGTGCACAGCACCCATTGCGTCGCGTTCCGCTGGAACTGGTGGTCCTCGATGGCCTCGTCGTGGCATATCCGGCACGGTACCCACTTGTTGCACTGGCTGCATAGCAACTTGCAGTTACGCTGGTAATGAGGACACCCCTTCACTCCAGGCGATTGGTACACATCCCGCTTGTCCTCTTCTGTGGGCTCTGGAGGCTCGAAGTTGTAACTGGGAAGCTGTTGTTGGGCGCCAGATTCCGCCATTGCACCGGCAGTCTCTTCATGATGATCGCCCATCGCAAGTCCCGGCACCGTCGAGTGCTTCATCATCAACGTTTGTATCATGGAGGCCTTCTGCTCATCGGTTAAATCCGTTAAAGACCGTATCTTTATAATCCTCGACCGCAACGCGTCCTCGTCCTCGTTGAACCTCTGGTCCCAATGTGTGAGCTCCGTATACTCCTTGTCCATCGGCATCACAAGATCGTTCGTGTAGAGCAGGTGTCCATTCGCATGGATCTTCGTCACAACTGTAGGGTCCGTCTCCACAACATGACCGCCGTTCCATCTCGAACCTGCCCATATTCTGCTGATCGCACCCGAAACACCAGAATTCGTACTCCCGCTTCTCAACTTATTCTCCTCTTTCCCCTCGCCATCCTGAGCCTCTCCAAGTGCCTCGCCTCCTTCCTCATCCTCACTCTTTCGCTCAGCATATAACGGAAGATTCAACACCATCGTGTCCCATTTCGCCTTTAACGTCTGCAACCTGTCCAACGCCCCGCTTAAAGACGTCCCTTGTTGCAATTCAGACATAAATGTGTCCCATTGAAACTTCAAAGAAAGTCTCGAAAGATCGGGAAACCCACGTCCCAACGCCTCCCAATCGCTATCCTCATCGCTGGACTCGCTCATTATTTATTACTAATTTCCCTTCTCCTCTATTATGTATCTTTTATTCTCAACGCTAAACGAACAACCCAATGTAACCTGTAACCTGTAACCTTCGTGTCTAGTAGCAGAAAAAAAAAACAACAGCAACAAAAAACAAACACTGATCTCTAGCCGCACCTACAAAATTTCCCAGCTAAGGTTACGCTCTTGATCCTCTCAACTTACACCTTTTCTCTCTCTTTTCCCCGAAAGATGTGCACTATTCACTGTTAAATCGATGAACGATGATGATGCCTGTCTAATGCTCAGAAAAGTAATATGTTGAAAGAAAAAAAAAAAAAAAAATCCAAACATCAAGACTGAGATGGACACCTACAGAAAATATATTTAGGTTTTTAACAATAGAGAGAAATGGGAAATGAGAAATGAGAAGAGAAGGAAAATCTCAGGTGGAAAGTGAGTGTAGGTTTAGATTCAGTAGATTCACTTGAAGGATTCACTTGAAGGGAGCAGGTATTAGTCCAGAAGGAAGACGTACAAGACAAGACAAGACCGGACAAGAAAAAGAATTGTAAACATACAAAATGGTATCTCTAGACCTGGCCAAATCTCTGTTCAATGTTTCGGGGATGATTGCGGACTTGAAGTCTTCGAACTTCAGTATCTACGGGCAATGGTTCTCGTACTTGAACATATTTCTCTGTCTTGTGTTTGGGTTTGTCAATATATTCCACATCAGCGGCGTGGTGGTGTTTTCGATCATTGCCGTTGTTCAGGGTTTTATAATACTTTTCATTGAAGTCCCCTTTTTGCTCAAGATTTGTCCGCTCAGCGAGAACTTCATTGGCTTCGTGAGCAAGTTCGACACCAATTGGAGACGTTTTCTCTTCTACTTGGTGATGTGTGTCATCCAATGGTGCTCGCTAATTGTCAAGACTACGAGTTTAATTGTGGTCGCTATTGGACTTACAATCACATGTCTGGTTTACGGTATTGGAGCTGCTGCTCACCAAGAGTTCAAGAATAGCTCCATCCTTAGCGACAGAGGCAAGGTCGCAGCTTCTCTCGGTAACGAGGCAGTTGTCAGAGACATGTTGTGAAGACGGGTTGGCCGCCCCCCTCTTCCTCTCTCTCTGTCTTTGACACTATCACTATATTGTTATTATATCAGTATTTTTGCATATACTATTTCTATATAAACAAACAACAACCCTTTACTCTACTGCCTGCCAGCCAGCCATATTGACCCCCCCACCACCAAAAAAAATAAAAAAAATAGAGAGAAATAAATACACACTCACACACTCACTCACTGGCCCGAAAAAAACCTGGGAATTTTTTTAGGCCAGTTTCACATTTCCCCTTCGCTTTTTGAGCCGTAAGAAAAGGAGAGACGACAGTTATAAGCAAACGAGCACTACCATGCAAAAGGCGGCTGCACCCCTCGCCAATCCCACCATCGGTGGCTCTTGATGTACATGCCAAACCTTGTTATATATATTTATTTATATATATATATATTTTTATCAGACAGAAAATGTGTAGTGTCTCTTTTTAACTAGCAAATATGTCGGATTCTTTCCCATATTGAAATAAAATAATAATGATAATAATAATTATAAACTAACACAAGAGGACAAGCGATAATTAAACAAACAGTATCCGATTTTATTATTATTTCCCAGTTGCAAACAAATAAACAAATAAACAAATAAACTAGAAAAGATGCCGCTTTTCTATCGAAAAATTCCCTGTCCCTCGATCACTCACTTACACTTGTGATCCACTATGTAATTCAAACATCTTTTAGCCTGATCTTTGGGTAGGATATTGGATTCCAGCATGTCACGTATCGTTATTGAAGGTTCGTTATTGATTAACCACACTTTATCCCCAGTGTTGGTTGTTACTAAATTGGCAGTATTGCCGGATCCGTTGTTGACGTTCATCAGAATGCCGTAAAGTGTAAACTCATGCAAAAGATATTGTGTGTGTTTTAGCTTTAAATGTTGCAATAAGTTGTCCTTACGCTTATGAGTGGACGAGCACCATGGGCAGTGGAATTTCTTGACGTTGGAGTGCGACAACAGATGTCTCTTGAGCCATGATTTCCTCCTGAATTGTTTCTCACACAGGTGACATTGGTAAACATGATGTGTGTCTTGGGTTGAATTCTGACGGAAATGTTTGTTATCAATATCCGACTTGGAAGTGGGTTGTATGTTCAATGGTTGCAATGGAGCAGCAACGTTTTTCTGGAAGTTGTTGTGGCCACTTTGCTGGCCATGAGTTGGAGGCACTGCTATAGATTGCCGTTGCAACTTTGTTTGTTGCAATTGCTGGAAATTCTGCAACTGCTGGTATTGTTGAGCATCAGAATTACTATTTCCATTCACGTTTGCATGTGTTGCCCTATTACTCTCAGTACTGCTCACAGAGGACGAGTTTTGATATGAAGGTGGCAAGCTACTGTTATTGTACTGATACATTGACGCACCTGTTGGGTTGTTGAAGGATGGAAATACACCGCTTGATGGGTTTATTTGGGGCAAAGCATAAGAGTTTTGTTGACTGGAGCTGAGGTTGGTCGACGATGGGGTTGACCCAAAGATTGATGATTGGTTTAGCACATCGTTGTTCGAAGCAGGAATGGATTCCAAGGTTCTGGATAGCCCGTTTTGGTGAACGTTGCCGTGTTCCGATTTGGCAAAGCTCTGGCTGAGTCTAACATTAGAAGCATCCCTGACGTTGGGATTAGCCGAGGTTGTTGAATAATTAGAGCTGAAGTATCCTGAATTATTACTAGCAAATGGATGCTGAGATCGTTGCTGTGTTTGTGCCTGTGGCTGTTGTTGTTGTTGTTGTTGTTGAGATTGCAAGTTTGTTTGACTTTGCTGACCCAAATTCGAGTAGTAAACAGGGTGTATGACCAAGGGTGTCGAATTCGATCCTTGGTTTAATTGTTGCTGATATCTGCCAGAGTATGACTGTAGTGGTTGAGATTGTTGTGATTGTTGTGGAAGTAGCGGTTGATTGAGCGTATTATATTGGTTCGACTGATACAATTGCTGCTTCTGTAACAATTCTTGCTCATGCTTAACCATAAGGTTACCGAACCCAATCCCAGAATTGGTGCCCACGTTCATATTCATGTTTGTCTTGTGTTGATCCTTTTTATTTTGAAGACGAGGCTGTTGTTTATTTCTCGAATCAAATGCCCTAGAGGAGAAAACAGTGGTAAACCAAATATAAAAACGAAGGAACTGTTCCCCTTGGATAAATCTGTACTCAAGGACAGTATCTCTAGATGCCCAGGAGCTTATTTATTAACGAAGTCTAAGAAGCCTGTCTTCCTTCGATAAACTTTTAAAACTACTAAAAAAAATAGTCTGTGACTGGAACTGTGTTTGATGCAGTCCGACCAAGCTTGCGCTCCAATTAATTGGTCGCCAAGTATTGGGGGAATAAATCAGGATATGATTCGCGAGCTTTTGGTTCTGCAGCCCCCTGTATCCTTTTATGTTATTCTTAAGTGGTATCTCTTCTTTCTTCTTGAAAGAAAATGTCACTTCGACTTTATGCAAGATGTTGCAGAATCAGGGAAAAACAAAAAAAAGTTTAAAATGCGGACAAAACTAATTAATGCACGTATGGAACAAGTGCAGTAAGCTTAGTTAATATCAAAAAGAAAGGTATGTTTACTGTGTTGGGCAAAACCACCTTCGAAAGTTCCTTTCTCAGAAAAAAACAACAACAATAAAGAAGCCCGCTTCTTATCAACAAATAGTTTGTCTTTTGTTCCCTAGAACTTTGATGAAAACCAAAGAGTTACACTGATAAGTGGCTGATACTAAAGTGCGGTATCAGAATGTGACCCTTAAATATCGACAGAAAGTTAAATGGAAACTGTGTCAAAAAATCGGAATACGAAAACCCTAATAGATTATTATTAAAATTAGCCACTGGACAATCTTCGGTCACCACAATGATACACGTTCCAAATATGGTCGTTTTTATCTACTTGATATTCTAGTAAACTAATGCACGCTGATGCCGCTTAGTTTTCGTTTCTTTTGAAATTCAATCGAAGACGTAAGGCTATATCTTCTGTTGACAGTCTTTTTGAATGCCAGAGTGATAAGTATTTGAGGAACAAAAAATTTAAGTGCCAGTAGTACTTGTGACCTTAAAGCTCCACACAAAATTGTGTTCAAGCCTTCGCAGAACGTTTAGTAGTCGGAAAAAAATAAGCTTTGAAAGCGGAGCACCCGGTACAGTTTTTTTATAGGCACAGCACGGTACAGTACAGGAAAACTGTAGACAGAAATTTCTTCTGCACAGATATGAAGCAGGCGAGATTTTGAAAAACAAATACAATGGTGCAGGAAAAAAAAAGACAGATAGTACTAAGTAGTAGGCAACTCTGTCTGTTATTATTGATAGTCCCTATTGGTACTTATCTGAGCACTGGCAAAAAATAAAAAATAAAAAATAAAAAATGTAGCAGCTATTAAAGTGGAAAAAGGTCTGGACACGCAAGATCGAACAGTAATAAATGTCAGCGAAAAATAAAGTAATTAAAGCGCTGGCAGTAACTGAGTGTGTTTAGTAACTGACGTAAGAAACAAACAATTCTCAGTAGGGTCTTGTTATAGTTGTAATAGACGCGCTATGAGGACACAATGCAATAATAGGGATAATCAATTATAGTAATTATAAGAATCTCAAATCCGATGATATTCTTGTGTCTCTCTGCAGGCCATAAAAATGTGTGATAATGCAGAGTATTCAGAGGAAGATAAAAAGGTAAATCTTCCAGAAAAAAAAAGCGTTGTTACGTCTTCAGTTTAAACGCAGGTTGTTTATCTGGTGTACACTATGCAATGTGTAAAACCGCGCAGTTATGAAGGTCGAAATATTGGTATTTGTCGGTAAGTAGAGATATATATGCAGAAAAATGAAACAGAAGAGCAGCATAACTACTAGACACGAAAACATAAAATACGAATAAAATTTTGGGTGTATTACAAAGGTGAAACACGACAGGTATGAAAGACTCTCGATGGCCTAAATATATACGTCTTCGAAGGGCCTGAGATGCAAGACAGAAGGAAATCGGATAAAGTACATAAGTGGATGTTGAATCGAAACCGAAACTATTTCGCAATGACATGGTAGAAGAAGTAATGCAGAAAACTCGGTACTGCAGTTCTTGAATTATCACAAGAGTGGCTACTGCCACATTAGAATGTCAGCTTGGAATTTCGATACGCAGCGCTAGTCAAAAAAAAAATAAACAAAAAAAAAACAACGATAGTAATGTGTACAGCTCTGTTCTCTCCATCACACTGTCTTGTAAGGCGTGTATGCTATACCGGGTATTTAGCTTAGTTCGGTGAATTGCTTAAAGTACTCGGAGTACTCTCAATTCTTCTTCTTATGGTATATTACTTTTAGGAGGGCTCGAGCACGCATATTCGAATAGAAGCATGATGCGTACTGCGGGATTTCTAAGGCGATCAAAGGCACGTCAATAAACTTTGTAACATGTGCAACAGAGTGCATTTTCACAATACGAAATAGGCGGAAAAAAACCTTAAAAGCTAAATTTGTCGACATTTTTGTACGTATATGTCTAGCTGGCGGAATTTATGCAAGTAAGAACCGGTAAACCTTAAAATATACCGGAGGAAGCAAAAAAAATAAATAACCCTATATAATGGAATACGCCATACCGAATTGCAAGAGAAGGTGCCTATAGCCCTACATGTTCTTCGCGTTGAGCATATAACTCTCAGAAACATTAGCAGAGATATATGCCGAGACTTTCTGGAACGGGGATATTTCCCGATTTATCTACAGGTTGTTCTGAGGATATTCGAAGCGGAAAAATCGGTGTTTGGAATGTGACAAGTTAAAGAATACTAACCTTAAAAATATGTGCATAATTTTCTCGCTAAACAAAGGCTACTTCCATGCAAAAAAAAGTTCGATCAAGCGACGCTATGTGTCAATTACGCGCAAGGAAACCCAACAATAGACTGGTAAAGCTCAAAAACAAAAAATATATCACAAAGCTTACAGGCTTCATCACTATACGTTTTTCAGTCTCGGTTTTTTGGGCAAACGGTTTGCTTGCAGCCACGAATTATCTTCTAAGAACTGAACCCTGTAAAGGCGCAAAGAATCCTTTTTCCCCATTGAACCTGTAAAACACACAGCAGGGACTGGGTTTTGCTTTCCTAGAACCGTTGGTGCTTTCAACAAAAACTTAGTTATAAGTCCCTAAATATGACGTGGGGTACGTTTTTTTCCGCTGAAGAGCACATATGATCTTCATCTATTATTTCTTTTTATTAAGGAACGGTTCAAATCGGTATTTTAAGGTTTAGCGGTACTTTTTGATTCAAATTTAATGTATGGGTCTCGAAATAAGGTGACTCGAAGGTTTCCGGAGTAGGTAATCATGAAAAACAAGTGCTATTTTGTAAAAAATGTATATAGTTTTTACCATACTATGTAGGGGTTCTAAGTGGAATCTTAATCATTGTACATGTAGATAGGGTCCGGCCAAAAAAAATATGTTAAACTTCGGAGAAGAGTATACTGCGTTGTATTGACCAAAATCGGGTTTAAAGGGTATGTATATTCTAATTGTAGCGTTATATTTTTGTCACACATGCTTGAAACTGTGCCTTTTGAAAATCTTTTTGCATATCATGGAAATATGGCAAAGTTGCTCATCAATCTATCTCTCAGTTCACCATTATCTTCCTACATAGTGCCTTGACGAGCAAGGTAAAGGTAATAAATGCTCATAAAAAGAATACTGCTAAAAAAAGCGGCTGGCAACGTCCACTTGCTGTATTCTGTCCATTCATGTGTTTACTTCAGTTAATCTAGAAGGGCTCTATCCCCATTCAATGTACCTTTAGAATAGTGTGAGTCTGAAGTGCATAGTATATATTATTTTGTGACAAAATGGTTTGAAGAATAACCAAAAATATGCATTCCGTGATTAACTAAGCAGACTATTATAATATCCGATTAATATTCTTTCTTGTGTCTTCTGTTTAGTACGCTAAGAACAAGTTGATATTTTAATGCATAATCTCTGCGATTTCAATATTTCTTTCTATTCCTTTTTCTTGTCATTAAGGTTTGTTTGTTTTTTTGTTTTTTTAACGAAAAGCACAGTGAAAATCCAGGGAAGGTTTTTTAAGGCATCAGCAACTTTATTCAAAACTGTCACTCAGGTAAAACCATCTTTGAAAACAATTCCAAACATCCAGGCTAAGGAGTGGTGAATTCGTACTTTCTGCATGAGAAAAATTGTTTTTGATTGAGTTAAAGCAGAATTTGTTTTTGGTTTTTTGGTTTGCTTCGTTAATAGGTGTTCTACCAAAGAAGAGCATTGAATAGTTCACTCCTCCTTCTTTTCTTCAAAACTACGATTCTCATTGAAATAGCTTGTAAGCGTTTTGACCATCTGCGATAAAGCTTAAATAGGTGATTACCAAATACTTTCCGAACGTTTTGGCGATACGCAAGATAAATTCTGTCATAACACAAAATTTCGGGGGGAGAGAGAAGATATGGGCCCATGAACTCTCTCACGATTATCCCCTTTTGACAAGATTGTAGCAAGTTCCTAAAAATCTTTCCCGAATGAGAGCATCTGAGAAGAGCTAATAAATTCAGGCTTCAATATTAAATGTAAACTTCTTAACTGTAAATTTTATAATGGAGATGGGAAACCACCATAAAAATAGACAGTGTCGCCTGTCAAATTAGCAGGCTCTATCAACATTTGCCCTTTGGCTGCCTTTTAACCTGCAATAATTTTACTCATGCCTATCAGGTCCTTTGAAAAAGTAATAGAGGTTTTAAATCCCATATTCCTGTACCAGTCTAGTGCAATCTGATTGCTAGTGAAAACACACAATTCAAGAGATGGACTATTCATTTCTGACGCTAAGGGTTCTAGAATCTTGCTAAATATTAAGGAACCTAGACCACGTGATTGCCAACTTTTCTCTAAGTGAATTTCGTAAAGAAAAAGGCAAGGTTTAGTTGATCTAGTCAGCGCCGGCCGGTGCTCAGGTTCGGAGCTTAAAGAATCAGATAATGCAAATGATATGAAGCCACAAATTTCTTCTGAGTTATCTCGATCTGATACCGTGATATATACCAAATCTTTTTCCAGCATTGCGTTCCACTTGTACTTAACCCATTCATCTCTATTACCACATTTTTCGTATCCGTAGACTGAGGACCCATGGGCCTCATAGAAACTCCCCAAATTTCCTTTAAGTATCTGAAGGCATCTTGGAAGTACTTTATTTACGTAATTGACATCTGAGAAATTTAGCCTATTACTGTAAACGTTAAATATGACCTCTAATTGACTCAAACCATTTAAGTCTGTGGAAAGGGTCTCAGCTGCTAGACGTAAGTGCCGACTGTTATAATTTGACATATGTTTCAATAATAGTTGATTACAAAGGAAATCAAATCATGTAAGCTCGCGATATCAAATGCTGCTAAAGCACCGCCTTAAATGCAACAATGCCTACGTTATAGCTTTCTTTGCAGGTTTAAAATTTTTTCTCTTAATTGTTGGTGATTGTTGAACGCTCAACATTTTTGGATTAGAGGGCATGGAATGAAATAAAAATGAACGAAATTTAAACTGTAAATGATATAAGATAGAATAAACGATAAAAACAAAAATATAATCTTTTAAAGGTAAAATATCTGCCGTTAGCAAGGTACACTCTACCCTTTTCGAAAGAGATATTAACTTTTAAGGATCTGGAAGTTAACAAGGGGGGTAATAAACCGAATAGTCTGCGTTTGGGGAAATACTGATAGTATATATACCAGACATATATACCAGATAAGGCTGAACAAAATCCAACAACCACCCCCTTTTACAAACCAATTAAACAGCACATAGTGATAAACCTTACAGTTGTGGTCTGAGCGGTCGAGTTTACAAAATGAATGCAATCTATTTTCTCTCTAATGCGCTTCCGGTCCCCGAAGAGACCCAAGTCAAGGAGGAAGCTTCAGTAATAGAGGAAGAACCCGTTGAAAAGGTAGATACTGATAAAGATGTAAGCATTTCCACCAATAGGATACTAGCTAGATGGCTATGGTCTATTCTAATATTTCTACCATACTACCTATTAATAAAGCCGATTAGTACAATATGGTACGTTATAACATTTCCCTTGAATTTGATGGAAACAAACACAAAGGACAAAAGGCGATTGAAAGGAGATATGAACACGGAATCGCGTGGCCACGATGGGAACGAAGAACTCTCAAACACATATAAGATGAAACAGAAGTCTTCAAAGTATCACATTGAAGATGATCTTTCCCCTAACGATGAGATTATTATTAATGAAGACAAGATGAAACCTAAGCCGATATCTGAGACACTAGGGAAATTCCACTTCCCAAAAAAACTAGTTCCTCAATCCATGTTGCTATCTTCAAGTAGGAAACTATTGATTTTAGACCTTGACGAAACTTTAATTCATTCCATGTCCAGCAGCAGATCCAGCAGTGGACCTAATTCTTCAACATCGCTTGGCGATAAGAACCCCGGTGCAACGACGCCGATAGTGCATTATGTCGAGGTTCGTTTCCCACAGACTAATATAACATCGTTATACAACGTTGCAAAGAGACCATACTGTGATATGTTTCTACAGCATACCAGCCAATGGTACGATATTGCGATCTTTACTGCATCAATGAAGGAATATGCAGACCCAGTTATCGATTGGTTAGAACAAACATGTTCGATAGATATTAAGTACAGGTGGTACAGAGACCACTGCACACTACGGCCGGGCGTCGGGTACGTCAAGGATATCGGCACCGTGGTGAATCAGATAGAAACACGAGAACTTTCTCAGATGATCATCATAGACAATAGCCCTATAAGCTACGCTATGCATCTAGACAACGCTATTCAGGTGCACGGTTGGATTAACGACCCCAGCGACTGCGAACTCCTGCACTTATTACCTCTACTAAAAGCCATGCGTCACGTGACCGACTCACGTTGCATCCTTGCCCTTAAATCAGGACGCGCATCCATATCCACGTGATCTGTAATTGTGAGGACGGAGCTTGGCGACCTAACATCCAGCATAATAACAATAATGATAATAATACTAGAATACTAATTAATACTAATTATAACAATAAGAATAACAACAATGCGTTCGTTCCTTTTGCCGTTTAAGCCGTTCATCTCAGGTGCTCTTTTTCAACTCTCTCTATTCTCTTCTCTTCCCTTCGCTTCTTTTCTTTTTTTCCATTCCGCAGAGCCTTTCGACCGCGCCCAGTTTCGTCTGGTTCAGTTTGCGTCTCCAATTAACCGCACATTTCGAGATGGAGAGGGGCCCATGCGAGGAGTTCGAAGACATGCAGTCTCCTACCCGCATTCATAGGTAACATTGTAAATAGGAGAAACCTTATAGCAGTATCAATCAATTATGATAATATGCACTTGGCAGTACCCCTCTTGGACGATTAGTCTGATTACTCTCCAAGAGATCTGTCTTTAATCTGGCAGGTAAACAAACGCCTAACCAGAATTGACTTGCCGATACCGTTAGCCGACATGCCTGCATCGGCCAGTCTGCCCTTCATTCTCTCCGAAATCACCCGAATGCTTCGATAAATTAACGTCGGTTTGGCTGCAACACAAAGACATTTCTCTCGGAGGTTTTCGGAACAGATTCAAAAAGAAACCAAAAGCACCAAAAAACTGAAAAAAACAATACAGAAAGGCGAAGTCGGACATTTTTCCATTCGCCCTTGATAGCTAGCACCCTCTCCTCTTTTCATATGTCCACGTGACATCATAGAAGCATTGGTACGGTACTTTCTAAGCCTCAACTTATGACTTGGCGCCTTTATTACCCTCGTAAATTATTATATTGTATATATTTTTGATTCTAGTAAGCCGAATTACGGATCCTATGATTATGGAAAGAAACTTTAGCAGCAAAAAGAGTAAAGAGATATCGTTGTCTTGACTTAACTCAGTAAGTCGCCATCCCTCCGTACACTGTGTTATGCTTGCTCTCTTCACCTGAGTTGGAGTTTTACTTTCACCTTATGACTCTTATTTCCTCCTCACTGCACTGAAATTCTAGTAGGGATAGCGCGTTTTTAATTTTATTATTTTATTTTTGAATAGTACTAGTGGCAGTTCTGCCGATACGAGAGGGGCCAAAAAAAAAAAAAAAAAAAAAAAAAAAGAAAACTGCTTGCGAAGCCTTATAGAAGTTGGCGACTAGCATCCAGTATGCTTCAAAAACATATATATATACATATATATATATACAATGCAATCATCTAACTTGAACCAGGATGTGGCTAAGAGTAGATTGATTGTGTGTATTTGAGTGTGGTTGAAGTCCATATTCAGTTGTTGAACAATATTTATTTTAACTTTTTTTTTTGAGAAGTTGATCTTTTTGTCTTTACTATCTCTCTAATCATAATAAGGTAATAATACCAGACGATAGTTAAGTCAACAGGGTACTATACCATAAACTATAAACAACCCCATCCACAGATTTCTTGCATTGAAATTGCTGTGTGATAATACTGAGACTGCTAATATACTGTGAGCTTATATTGCAATCTTCCGTCTGGCGCCTAGAACAATAAGTGCCTGTTTTACCATTTAAGTACGTCATCTCATCTCCTCAGTCACGTGCCTTAAATATATTCCAAGATGTTGAAACTACCTAAGAAGTTGGTTGTTACTAAGTACTACTCCTCAGTCACCAACAAGAACCTAAGTTCTGTGACGAGGGACAACACATTTATGTCTACACCACAATGTGATGACACACATTATCATAAAATCCCAATTGGTAAAGATGCTGCTAGACTCCAAAAGCAAAAAAAGATTACCAGACTATCAGTTGACGGTCCAATTGAATGTCCAATGGAGGGTTTCCAATTGCTAAATTCGCCATTGTTCAACAAGGGATCTGCTTTCACCTTGGAGGAAAGAAAGGCTTTCGGTCTAGAAGGTTTGCTACCTCCACAAGTCAACACTCTTGACGAACAAGTTGAAAGAGCCTACAAGCAACTGTGCTACTTAAAGACACCATTGGCACAAAATGACTTTATGACCTCAATGAGAGTTCAAAACAAAGTTTTGTTCTTTGAGTTAGTGAGAAGACATATTAGGCAATTGGTTCCTATCATTTACACACCAACCGAAGGTGATGCCATTGCAGCTTACTCCCACAGATTCAGAAAGCCAGAAGGTGTGTTTTTGGATATCACTGAACCAGACTCTATTGACGATCGTCTTGCCGCTTATGGAGAAGACAAAGATGTAGACTACATTGTTGTATCAGATGGTGAAGGTATTCTAGGTATCGGTGACCAAGGTATCGGTGGTGTTAGAATTGCCATCTCTAAATTGGCCTTGATGACCTTATGCGGTGGTGTCCATCCAGGTAGAGTGATGCCAGTCGCCCTAGATGTTGGTACTAACAACAAAGAATTAGCTAGAGATGAATTATACATGGGTAACAGATTCAGCCGTATTCGTGGAAAACAATATGATGAATTCGTAGATAAATTCATCAAGGCTTTGAAAAAGAGATTCCCTAGTGCAGTTCTTCATTTCGAAGATTTTGGTGTTACCACTGCTAGACCTTTACTAGAACGTTACAGAAATGAGCTAGCCTGTTTCAACGATGATATCCAAGGTACTGGTGCTGTGGTTATGGCTTCTTTCATTGCTGCTTTGAAACACACAAATAGAGATTTGTTAGAATCAAAAGTCTTGGTGTACGGTGCCGGCTCAGCTGGTTTGGGTATTGCCGACCAAATTGTTAACCACATGGTAACTCATGGTCTAACTCCAGAAGAGGCAAGATCAAAGATTTACTTGATGGACAGAAAGGGTTTGATTCTAGACAACATGCAAAACGACTCGAATCCTGCACAATTCTTGTTTGCTAAGCCAAGCAGCGAATGGTCAGATGTCAACACAGAATCATTGGTTGATGTTGTTTCGCGCGTTGAGCCAACTTGTTTGATTGGTTGTTCAACTCAAGCAGGTGCTTTCAACAAAGCTGTCGTTGAAACCATGTACAAACACAATAACAGACCTATTATCTTCCCTCTATCTAACCCTACAAGACTACATGAGGCTGTTCCAGAAGATTTACTAAAATGGACAAACTACGATGCTTTAGTCGCTACCGGATCTCCATTCCCACCAGTCAACGGGTACCGTATCTCTGAGAACAACAATTGTTTCTCATTCCCAGGTATTGGTCTAGGTGCAGTTTTGTCACGTGCTAAGGTCATTTCTGATAAGATGATCAGTGCTGCTGTCGATCAATTGGCTGACCTTTCGCCTCTAAAGCCTGGTGACTCAAAGCCTGGTTTATTACCACCTCTAGAAGAAATCAATGACACTTCCGCTAAAGTCGCCACAGCAGTTATCCTTCAAGCTCTTGAAGAAGGGTCAGCAAGAATCGAGGATGAAACTATTCCAGGCTCTGACGAGAAGGTAAAGGTTCCAAGAGACTTTGATTCCTGTCTCGAATGGGTTAGAAAGCAAATGTGGAAGCCAGAATACAGACCTTTGGTTAAGGTGGAGCATGACCCAGAAGTGCACACCCATCAAATCTGATTTACAGAGGACAGTCACCAGAATACATCTTTACCGTGTGTACAAGCACACATTTATTTTCAAAATCTATTAAGAAACAGCGGTTTGCCTTGTACCATCTACACTACTCTATCTTGAGTTAGAACTGATATTGTTCAAACCCTCTTAACTAATATTTCACATCATTTAATACTAATACACAAAAAGAAAGGCAAAAGCCGTCGTATATCTTTCAATTTATAGAACATGTTTCCTCAGATATAGCTCTGTATAGCTTAATTTTTGGAATTGAACCCTATCATAAATATATATGATGTATCTTAAAGTAGATGAGTAGATAAATCCTTCTATGGCTGGCTTTACCTCATTTTTTTGTCACTTCCTTCTGCTGCTAGATTTTTAAAGGGCCTAAAAAAATTGGAAAAAAAGCTATAATAAACTTTGATCTGGGTTAAAGAAACTATGATATATACCATAAGTAAATATACAGTAAGAAGCGAAGAGAGCGTACCTTCAGATCGCTTTTACTCTGAAATAGTACGAACGGAAGTAAGGGGATTAGAAAACTAAACATGGATAAACCAATCGAAGAAACGATCAAAGCTTTGCTAAGTTTTGTTGTTCGTCAATTCTATTCTAACTCATACGTGCTAGTTTTGGATGCCATTATGTTCCACTCAGTTCTATCTGAGGAGGATTTGGCGCATTTATTGGGTATCAAGAGACCAGAGTTGCGTTCACTTATAACAGTTCTCCTTGAAGACCGTATTCTAGCACGTCATTCTCAACAAGAATTCGCCGTTAATTCTCGTAGTGTTAAGAGATACTACTACTACATCAAATATCCGCAAGCAATCGATGCCATCAAATGGAAAGTTCATCAAATTGTGGCAAAATTAAAAGATGACTTAGACAAAAATAGTACGCCCCAGGGCTATATATGTCCGATGTGCTCTACCCGGTACTCTCAGCTAGAAGCCATTGCATTACTAAACTATGAAAGGACGCAATTTATATGCTCATTGTGTGAAGAGCCATTGATAGAGGACGATTCTGGAAAGCGGAGTAAGGAGAAACAAGGAAGACTTAACAGATTAATGGATCAAGTGCAACCTATCATTGATTACTTGAAAAAGATAGATGACAATATGATTGAAGAAAACACCTTTGAAACCGCATTGGCGAGATTGATTCCACCACAGAATAACTCTGTTGCACAATACACATTGAACCCAAGAGCTCGTAAATCTAGGATGTTTGTTCCTGGTGATATCAGCATGGGTAATGAAAGCAGTAGAAAGGCTGGTGTCAAATCGCAGGCAACGTTGCATGTCAACATCACTACCCAATATGACGAAATGTATCAAAAAGATCAACAAGAAAAGCAAGCAGAAGAGAGAAGAAAGCAAAACGCTCTACCAACCTGGCACGAAAAGAGTACTATTGGTGAGGAGGCTCTAGGTAATTTGAGAGATGAGTACGATATGAGTTCTCGTGTGAAGATAGAGGAGGAAGATGAGGAAGGTGAAACTGCAGGTGGTGCTAATGTAGATACTGGGGCTGGAGAAGAGGATCAAGATATGGATCAAAATGGAGAGGACATTGGAGGACAGGATTACGGACAGCAGCAACAGCAACAATATCAACAACCTGTCATTCGTTCTACGCTTACTGACGAGCAGATGAAAGAAAGAGAAGCAGAACGTACACTTGCCGAATACTACGCTCAACTTGCAAAGAAGAACGCAGAAGAGGATGAAGATATTGATGACGATGATGATGATGATTTAGATGTAGATGACGATGATGTTGATGACTTCGAAGACGTTCAAGACGATGAAAACGAGGACGGTAATGATTCGGAAGATGCATCTGCTTCCGATGCAAGGAACAGTAAAGAGGAATCGGTATCAACGGCAGAAGCTCTAAGTAGCTCTGTGAGACCAGAAAAGGGTGATGATGATGCAGATGATGACATGGCAGAATTAGAAGATATTGAATTAGAATCAGTAAAAGCCGACGACGAAGCAAAAACAGCAGCAACTGAAAATGACGCAAATGATGATGAGGAAGGGCAGGGATTCGAAGACGTTTAAATTCAAATGTAGTATATTCAAATATATGAGTAAATTTCCCTTAAGACATCGTTTATCAATATAGTATGTGTGTAAAGGACCGATGATATTCGTTAATGCTTTCAGATTCTGTATCACGTGATTGGCCATTGTTTTCAGAAAAAGAAACTAAAAATGAAAAGCCGTAAAACTTTTATTTTGGATCTTAATGCAAGCTCATCGCATAGATTGTGTTTAGTTATAACTAATAGTGGGGAAAGTCAGAACAAGACTCAACTTTGGACGAATAAGAGACGTGATTTTAAAGCATACTCGATCAACGATATGGGCAATGATAGTTGGAAACTTGTTGCTGTCACTGTAGCTGCTACAGTCACAACCCTTAAAGTAGCAGAGCTGGCTATCAATTCTTGGAATAGCCGTTCATCATCATCATCATCATCTGCAGTTGGAACTGAAACTGAAAAGGACGTCAGACTTGCAAAGAAACTACGAGAATCTAGAGGTTATGATAACTCCCTTTACAGAGAGCAACTTGCACGTAATTACGCCTTTTTGGGTGAAGAAGGTATGGAAAAATTGAAAAATCAATATTTCGTTGTAGTTGGTGCTGGTGGTGTTGGATCATGGGTAGTTACAATGCTAGTTAGATCAGGAGCACATCGTATCAAGATAATTGATTTCGACCAGGTATCTCTATCTTCATTGAATAGACATAGTTGTGCCGATCTCTACGATGTTGGTTTGCCAAAAGTGGAAGTTTTGAAAGAGCATTTAAAGAAAATTGCACCATGGTGCAACATCGAAACCTGCAATGAACTTTGGACCCGTGAAAATGCAGACCGTTTAATTTTTGGTGATGGCACACCTACTTTTATCATTGACTGTATTGACAATATTGACACTAAAGTAGACCTTTTGGAATACGCATACAAAAAAGATATCCCAGTCATTGCTTCTATGGGAGCTGCAACAAAGAGTGATCCAACCAGAATTAATGTAGGCGACTTAACAACCACTGAGGAAGATCCTCTTGCGCGTTCTGTTAGAAGAAGATTGAAACAAAGGGGAATTATCAAAGGTATTCCAACGGTCTTTAGTGCTGAAAAACCTGATCCAAGGAAGGCAAAATTATTACCGCTTCCTGAAGACGAATTCCAGAAAGGTAATGTTGGTGAATTAAGTGCTCTCAAAGACTTCCGTGTAAGAATACTTCCAGTTTTGGGGACTATGCCAGGTGTGTTTGGTCTGACAATCGCTACGTGGGTCTTGTGTAAGATTAGTGGTTATCCAATGGAGCCAATTGAAGGTAAAAACAGAATCAAGCTTTATGATGGTATTTACCAATCTTTGGCAGGACAAATGAGTCGTATCGGACACCCTGACCAAAGAGTTCCAGTTGCTTTAAGTGATGTTGGTTACCTCGTAGAGGAGGTTTGGAGAGGAAAGTCCCCTATCAGTGGTTATTCGACCAGATTGACTTTATCTAAGTGGGATCCAAAAAAACCAGTTAGTTTGCAAAATGTTGTCGTCATGACCAAAGACGAACAGAGAGAACATGAAAATCGTATTTTATTAGGCAATGAATCTTTTGCTGATGTTTATTCGGAGGAAGCATTAGCCATGATTGAAAAAAGATTTGGTGAGGAAAGATACTACTCACAATTCAGATGAAGTAATTTGTGACATTGACTTATTTTCTTTTAAAAATGATCGTAGAATTCATTCGAGTTTTATGAAAACCAGAAAGTATATATAAGTTATATAAACCATGTAAATATACAGAACATGAGGTAATGGAATCCTGGGATGACACCAGGATCGATATAAGTGTTATTATAATAGTAGAATATTTTATGGTGGTTAGGAGATGAACATTGGTAATAGGATTATTCATAATTTACACTAGTGATTGAAAGTTGAAAATGCCAAAGGTATTCATTCATTAAAAGAAGTAACCTATATTAAACAGTCATATATCGTCGTTAATTTCATGAGTTAAGGATACGAAAAAAATTTCGAACTCAAACCAAAACTAGTATGGTGGTGATCTTTTTGTAGAGTTCAATAAATATCTGCAACTTCAAAACTACATCTTCACTCATAAGTGAAGGTTAGTGACAGGAAAGATAAAAAAAAAAAAAAAAAGGGAAGGGGAAAGATAAATATGGACAGGAGGAGAGAAAGGTTAAAATGCAAATGAGAGTCAGGATGAAGCTTCTTTAATTTTAGTTAATTGATTTTTTATTTTTATTTTTATTTTTCATATATTCATATACCACTTCATTCTCTCATAAACGAAAAACGAACATGCAACCATCGGAGTCACCTTGATGTAACCTATACTTAAGCCAACGAAGAAACCTCTCCATCCTCGTTCATGGAAAATAATCTTTGCCATTTCGGGCATTGAAGTGAATTTATGCTCAAGTGGATTAGTCACCGCTCCTACTTGAAGCCTTCTTCTGATAATCTCAAAAGGATAAGCAGCGGTTTGTGAAGTCATGCCCGCAAGACCACCGGCTAGTAATTCAGCCCAAGTATTAAGAGGAATCTTTTTTCCCGAATTAGTTTTTTGTACCTCAACCTCGAAGTCATCTGCATCCAAATCATCTACTCGAAGAACAGAGTAAGGCGCAATGAGCGGATGCCTCAATATGTCATGGAAAAGGTCGTGTGCAAAGAATGAAACGCCGGCATAAGGTATCATACCAATGACGGTAGGAATATATCCGCGATAAAAGTTGCACCAGTGAGCAAACCAGTTGGGGATATAGGACTTTGAACTTAATGACTGTGACGCAGGCTCTTGGTAAATTTTCTTTATCAATGGCCATACTCTAACTTTGTGGTGTTCAGTTACGTAGGCCAACCTTACTCTGATAAGATCTAATGGGTACGTGCAAAAGACAGAGCACAAGCCTGCAAGAGATCCCGAACAAAGTCTTCTGAAATGTGTTTCGTATTCCTTGCTCGGTATGATGATGTTTCTTATTTGTTCGTATGCAATGAATTTAACGGCTGCGTACGGGAATATTCTCAGCAACGTCGCGGAGTGGCCTTGAAAAAACCCACGCATCCCTTCTCTAGACCAGATATGCACGCCAGCGTTCAGCAACCCCTGGAAAGACCCCGCATACTTAACATAGTGTGGATTAGAGGTTTGAAAGAGAATCTTTATACGATCTAAAGGTGCAATCAACGTCTTTGCACATGATCCTGCCACACCTCCTGCAAGCCCTGATTTCAGAATGTAGTCCAAATTTTGCTTATTTGTGTAAGCACCTTCGCTTGCTCGCGGAAGAATACGCTTGGCGCTCGTATCTCCAGTATTCTGTTGTTTCATATCCAAGCTGCCCGCTGTCTTTTTCCCAACATTGGTTGACATTCCTTCACCAGAAAACTTTGACGATTAAACAAAAGAACAAAAACAAAACGGTATCCAATTCTCCAAAGACTTCCAGAAAATGCCTCGTAATCTTCAAATCTTCCTACACTAATTCCTCGACCACTTGGAAATACTCTCCAGATCTTTTTTATACGTAGTTATCCTCAAGAAGACTGCCCTTTTTGTACAAACAGAAAGGTCTCTTCAAGAGCTTTTATATTGTGAATATCAGGCCAAAAAAATCGAGAAGCAAAATAACTAGCAAAATTATGGAATCCCACCAACTCCAGCAATTCACAGCCCCACCGTTAAGTCAGATACGGTGTCCCTTGATCCACCTTTTATATTCCCCAAACTGTAAGCTCGGAGTAGAAAAACCTTAAAAAAAAAATCTCTTCTCAGAAAATCATTAAAATGTCGAAAACCTGCGCTTTTCTACCTCTATAAAAAATTGCCCAAACATCATGAAAAAAAGATAGTACTATTAGAGTGTATAAATCAGGGAAACAGCAGTGCAACTGCATATTCGGCCATACAAGGTTCATTGGCTATTGTAATGCGCTAGATCATGCCTTCTAAGTGTCTGTAGAGTCTCATACACGCTTTCTTGGAGTCCATTGCACACCATATTCCTTGCCAAAGCCTTGACGAGGGAGGGGTCCAATGGGCCGTTCGGCCATCCGGCCACTATGGACCACTGTGGACCACTCACTGAGGGGTTGAGGAATCAACGAGATGAGATGAAACGGAACGGACTCCGGCATTGTCACGTGACATCCTTCTCTTACCCATTGTACCCTTTTTTTATTTTGTCTTTTCTTTCCATTTACCCTGACTTTCCGGTGTTCGCCCCGGTTTCCCGCGCTATTGGCGAATGCCGCACGCTGAGGCCCGAGTAACCTTTTCCCACCGATACAATGACCGCATTGGCACAACCGTGTTTTGGAGGCTACTCTCACAACACACGCACATTGGGTTAAAGTTCAAAACACTTTTGATACGCAACACGTGACTCTTATTGTATTGCATTTTCCTGTAATTTTTTTTTTTTTTTCAGTTTTATTTTTTTTTTTTTTCAGTGTGTACAGAATTTCCATTGGAATTTTTCGCGCTATGCCTAGGCAATCTCTAGACGATGTCTAGAGATTGTCTTAGAGATTGAAAGATCACGATGACTCTTCTAGACACTAGGTTCACGCAAACTTACACACACACACTCACACCTGATATTGGATTGCCTGATGACAGCGTATTGAACTTGACTTATAAGAGAAGTGTTGTGCGGATTGTAAGAATCTCATTCAAGAAAGGATAAGGTCTTATAGGTCATCGAGTAAGATAGAAAAGGTAGCTCAGGCAATAGACAAACAAAAAAACTAAAGCAACCATGTCAAGCGATACTAAGCCTAAGGTAGATCCGTTCCATTCTTTTCTTGCTGGGGCAATTGCCGGTGCAATTGAAGCTTCGATTACTTATCCATTTGAATTTGCGAAGACCAGACTTCAATTGATCGATAAATCAAGCAAGGCTTCTAGAAACCCATTGGTCTTGATATACAACACAGGGAAGGTCCATGGGATATCGTCTATCTATGTTGGTTGTCCGGCCTTTATTGTTGGTAACACAGCGAAGGCGGGTATAAGATTTCTTGGTTTCGATACTATCAAGAATCTTCTTCGAGACAAGAAAACTGGGGAACTAAGCGGTTTCAGAGGAGTCATCGCTGGTTTAGGTGCCGGTTTGTTGGAGTCTGTGGTTGCAGTGACTCCATTCGAGGCAATCAAGACGGCGTTGATCGATGACAAGCAGTCCGCTACTCCGAAGTACCAGAATAATGGCAAAGGTATGCTTCGCAACTACGCGAAACTTATCTCGGACCAGGGCTTCATAGGTTTGTACAGAGGTGTTTTACCGGTTTCTATGAGACAGGCTGCGAACCAGGCCGTTAGATTGGGTTGTTACAACAAGATTAAGACGATGGTCCAAGATTACACAAATGTTCCAAAAGACAAGCCGCTAAGCTCGGGGCTTACTTTTATAGTAGGGGCGTTTAGTGGGATTGTGACTGTATACACGACGATGCCTATCGATACCGTGAAAACCAGAATGCAGTCTTTGGACTCTACTAAGTATACGTCCACCATTAACTGTTTTGCAACCATTTTCAAAGAAGAGGGTTTGAAAACCTTCTGGAAAGGTGCCACCCCTCGTCTAGGAAGATTGATCTTGTCTGGTGGTATCGTGTTTACCATATACGAGAAGGTTTTGACCATCTTAGCATAAGCATAGCCCCGGATGCATTCATGGTGGGCGAAAATAATATAAAGAAGTTGTACATTATCGTGTCGAATATATGTTTATCATAAATTAGCACTCTATTAATTAATAAAAGTATACAAGTAAATCGCATGTTATGTTTTGTGTTTGATTTGTTTTCGTTTTGAGTTTATTTTGTTTAGTTTAGTTTAGTAGAGGTATGCTGCCAAATTCGGGGATGGGCACTCGTTGTTGTTGTTCTTGTTGTTGTTGTTATTGTTATTTGTTCATTCCATCGTCTGTTCGTTTTCGGGTGTTCATTCTTCTTTTGTTTTGCTTTCGTACATATATATAAATTTGCTACTGTGTCTTCTTCTTCTTCTTCTTCTTCTCTTAAAGAAGACATATCCTTCATACCTCCGCAGCAGCGTTAGCGTCTTGGAGGAAACGTGATTCCATACGCTTGACCTTGATATAATCCCAAACACTCTTTAATACGATAAACCCACCCAAAATAATCACAAACACGGCAAGAGCTGGTGTATGCCGCGTCTTTTCTACCACACCGTGCGATAATCCAGACTGGAACTCGTCCTGTGTAGGTGTGCTATCGTATAGACGTATTTCTTCGTAAGAGTCCGGGTTGTCAAACTCCAATCTATCCAAGTCTTTGTCCTTGCCAATCTTCCCGGAAACGTTGTTCGGTATCATCGAATATCCGTATCCAATAAAAGTGATACCTAGACCGAACCTAGACCCTTGTCTAGCCGCATGTGACGTGTGTAGAATGTAAGTCAATAAGAACCCAACAAACTGGAAGCTGAAACTCACTACCACATTCCATAGGAAATTGAATATGTTCCCAACGGGCAACCCATCAATGCAAATTTCATTATAGTACAAACCAACACCGTCGTCATCAATCCCATAGTATGGAGGAGCCATATCTGCCGCTGCCTCATCGTATGTAGGAGGCTTGTCCTGCTCTACATTCACGTTGCCACTATTCCTCTCCGGTTTCGCAGTCAAATTGCTAAACACACCGTCCGAACTGGCCCCAACTTGCAAACGCATCGCTTGTTCACTTGAACTTCCACGGCGAAACAGTCTATCTAAAATGTTGAACTTCCTCGCAACATAATTCAAATGCTGCTGAAAATTCTCATTCATTCGTACCAACCTCGACCCAGGCTCTGTAGAATCGCCCACCGTCTCTGAATCAGACCGCAATAGCGATTGTGATTGTGATTGCGACTGTGACTGTGAAACCGAGTCTTCGGGTGACAAAGTCACAGAAGATGATCCTTCCACCAATTCAGAACGTTCCGACATATGTTCTTGTTCTCTAGCCCCACACTGTAACTTTTATAACAGCGTAAAAGGCGTCCAATATCTCTCTTTTCTCATTCGCTCTTAATCTTTAATGTTTCTAAAAGGGTTTTTAAATAGGCTTGGTTACTATTACTAAATACGTTTTTTTATTTATATAATATGAGTGAGTTGTTTTTTATTTTGATACACAATGATAATCACGGCTAATGATACGAAGGGAAAAAAACGAGGGTCCGAGAAGCCAGCAATTGTCGAAAGGATTTGCTCCCACCAGGTTTGCTGTTGTTGATGAGGGCTGTGGCAGTTATGGATGTATAGGTATAGTAAGTGTTACAGTTGGATTAGGTATAAATACATATAGTTTTATATATATGCATATGCATAAAATAGAGGTATATATTTTACTCGGGAACCTTTCGAACGGGCAATTTGATGGAAACAAGTAACGAATTGCCATAATCATGTGTTATAATTCTGCATGCAGGAGATTTTCCTGGTTCCTGTGGGAGATCCGCATGAATTACCGGTTTGGGTCTTTCTATGTACTCTACCCTTGTTGAAGGATGGAAAGATAGTGTGCTGGGTCCAAAGTCAATACCTCCGGGTAGGGTGGTTGAGGGTAATAATTGACGGTACGTCTTGGGGATATCGCCAAGGTCTGGCAATTCTGCGTCGTGTGGTAGCTGTGGGGTTCCTCCGGTAGAAGGGTGGTTATCTGTAGCGTTACCTCTTCTGTTGAAACGAACTTGTCTACGTTTTCTTCTGGTGTCTCTATCTTTGTCCTTCACTAGACGTTCCAACTCTGCAGGGGAGATCTGAATCAAGTTAGGAGTGTACATCAGAGTGTCCTTTTGGGGTCTCATGACTTCACCAAGTGTGATAACTGGGAGCAACCTTGTTCTGATATCGTCTTCCTCCACTGTGCTGCCGTCGAACTTGTACCCCACCATGTTGAGAGACTTGTGGTACATGTGCACTTGCTCTCTTATGGAATGAGCAATGGCGGTTAAAAACTCTCCAGGGAGAGAAAGCTCTGCGCAAAGGCATTCCGCAAATGATTCGGGATTGTTCTCGGGGTTCGAGATGTCCCACTCGATAGTGTCCAATAGCTGGTGCTGGCCAACAACGATGTCTAAATTTATCTTTATTCTCAAATCATCGCCACCATACCGTGGAACGTTCTCAAATGGATTCCTATTAAATTCTTGAAGCTGTTCCGTGATGCTGTTTACGATATGCTGCGTCATTTCCGGATTGGAAGCTATCTTGTAGTCCTTGAGTGTAGTTTGGACAAATTCCCGAATCGAAACAAGCGTGTCCATTCTGTTCCAGATGAAAGTGTCTCTAAAGGTAAATTTATCCTTTTCAGCATCAAATTCCAATCTAATTGGAACTAGCTCCTCACTGTCCTGGTTTGCAGTCCACTCGTGGATCTCGTCCAAGTGGATTTCATTGGTGTCATTCACTTGAATCCTAGTCATATCATTGCTAAATCCATTACCGTATCCAGAATAACCATCTCCCCAAATACTCTTAGACTTGTGTCCCTGCGTTGTATTTGTAATGGATTGCATTCTACTGTTTTTCAATTCTTTGTAGTATTCAAGGTCCTGTTGTAATCTCAACATAATCTCTCTTTGACTAAATCCAAATTTAGATATGGGTTCCAGGCCATTAGTATCAGCAAGATGATGGTCCTTATCTATGAGATCGCGTTCTATCACATGTTCATATAGAGAAGTATCGAAACTCTTGCCCTCCTTCTCCGACCAGAATCTTGTGTGTGGTAAACGCGTCTCTGGTGGATCCTGTAAGATAGTTTGGAACTTCGGTATCTCCGGTAGTTGCTTTTGAAATTGCCTTAGTACTTGTTGTAGAAGTGTTGCTTGGGAAGGTTGTGGTGGTTGCTGAGGAGGCGATTGTTGTGGAGGTGATGCTTGAGGCGGGGACGCCTGTGAAGGATGCATTTGGACTGGCGGAGAATGGTGTTGGGTTGTCTGCATTCCGGCCATACTTTGGATAACTGGCTCGGCTGAAGGCCTTTGACGTTGTTGAACCGGTACATTAGGCTTCTGTATTTGGGCTTGATATTGCTGATTGGGTGACATAGCAGGATTATTTGGTGAGTGTTGGGATTGACGCTGAGCTTGCGCTTGGGCTTGCGCTTGGGCTTGTGCTTGGGCTTGCGCTTGTGCTTGTGCTTGGGCTTGCGCTTGGGCTTGTGCTTGGGCTTGTGCTTGTGCTTGGGCTCGGGCTTGTGCTTGAGCTTGAGCTTGAGCTTGAGCTTGAGCTTGCGCCCGAGCTTGAGCCCGAGCTTGAGCCTGGGCCTGGGCCTGGGCCTGAGCCTGAGCTTGAGTCTGAGCCTGAGTCTGAGCTTGACGTTGTGGTTGTGGTTGTGGTTGTCTTTGAGCCTGCTGCGATTCTTGTGCCCCTTGTTGCCGTTGTGCTTGTTGTTGTTGCTGCTGTAACTTTAGTTCAAGTTGGGTTATCATCATCAATGCGTTTTGGTTGTTCCTTGCGATCGCTTGTTGTTTAATCGACTGAAGCCATTGCATCTGAAGAGCTGGTGAAAGCTGAGCAATTTGTGGTGGAAGATTGAGCGACGTCCGTTGAGGAGGTGCTTGTTGTTGTTGAGGGACTTGTTGTGGAGTATGTTGTTGCTGCTGCTGCTGTTGTTGTTGTTGTTGTTGTTGTTGTTGTTGTTGTTGGGCTTGCTGCTGTGCCTGTAGTTGAGCCTGTTGTTGAGCCTGTAGTTGAGACCGTTGCATCTGCTGCTGTTTAAGCTTCATCAACTGCGCTCTCTGGGTGGCATCCAACTGATTCATATTCCCCGGAGAAGAAACCTGCTCCTGTTGCATCTGTTGAGATTGTCTTTGGCGCTGCAACAATAACTGCTGATGTTTCTGTTGAATCATTTGCAATTGGGCCGGAGTTAGAGACTGCAATATATGCTGCGGTACCTGAGAAAGTGAAAATGACGGTGTACCGATATTGCTTAATGGATTGGTGTTGCCACTCCCATTGCTGTTGCCGCTGCTAGAGTTCATTGTTGGGTTTGACATCTGAATTTCAATCTCTAACTATACTATTCAGAAATATAACAAGGAAATCCCGGAGTAAACGCGTTGAAAAAAGTGTTAAATACAATTAGCTGTCCGTTCACTATCCAATGGATCCCTTATATAGGTCGGTAAGCGATTATTAGGTGACGTTTCTCTTCAAATATGCTACCTTCTTTACTTTATTTGTTGCTTGTTTCTTCGCTTGTTTTTATTTCAAAAGTTTATGAATTTCTATAGAATGAGATTTCGTAGTTGGAAAAGTGATTGAAACCATTCTAAAGGTTTGTATATGAGCAAATAGGGTTGACCAAAAGAGATTCAAAAAGGCTGTAAGAGGCCCGGATCGAAATGATTGTTAGCATCTATATCAATGACAGGCGACAGGATACTCTATTTCAGTATTCTAATGTTGCGGAGTGTCCTACTTTCCGACAATTGATGAACAAACTACAAAGCAAGGATGCTGAGTGGGAACAGAGATATTGCAGCGAGCTTAATTCTGAACTGAAGGTATGCAAGTACACATCGCCGTCAAGCTCAATCATATATTGGTGTTTGAGCTCTACATCTGAGTCCTCGATGAGTGTTATATCTCTATTGGAGGAGATAGACCTATTATTATTGCAGTATTTTGACAAGACTCAATTAAGCAAGGTGAAGATAAACAACAACTTGGACCGGTTGGCCATGGTTTTCCATTGTATATTTGACGGTGGTAACCCTGCGATCTTGGAATCTAACCGCTTGAAGGCTATGGTTCCAGCCAAAAACGATCTCGCGAAGATGATCAAAAATACGACGCATTCTATTACGAAGACCTTGCAGCAGTCCGAGGGAACGTCTTCATTCTTCCAAGGTGCGACGAACTCGAGGTATCCTCGTTCTTCTTCGAGTTCTATCTCTTCATTTAATGTAGCAGGTGCTGCCAGTGGCGGTTCAGGGACCCCGGCTGTCCAATCTGTAGATGAATCTGGAATCCCTTGGAGAATGAATGCAGTAAATTATTCCAACAACGAATTGTTTATAGACATGGTAGAGGAAGTGCATGCTTCTGTCAAACGTGGTAAACTGGTAACCGGGTATATCAAGGGCCAGATTGACCTGAACAGTCATCTAAGCGGGCAGCCGTTGGTTGAAATGGATCTCGATCTATTAGACCACAAGTTAAGCCATTTAAATTCGACATTCCACAGATGTATCCTCGAAGACAAGGCCAACAACTTGAACGATCTAATTGAGGGAAAATTCAAAAGACTGTCTTTTGTTCCTCCAGATGGACGTACTAGGCTCTGCGACTACACCATTCCACTAAACGCACGGAACTCCAGCTCATTGGGGCTTGTAAATGTGAACTTGCAGACCGGACTTGGAAGACGTTCAGACGAGTTCGAAATTCGTGTCACAGTGGGAATGAGCACAAAGGTGAGTGAGGTGGAAAACATAAATTTGACAATCAAAATGAACAGGAACTTCAAAGGTTCGGTGCGTGTCATGAGAAACACCCACGGCGGTGTGGAAACCAACATGTCACGTTCAGAACTCCATTGGCACCTAGACAAGAATATGGTTGGAGGATCAATGGCTGTCTTACGCTGTATTGCGGAACCTGAGGGGGCCGCCGGAACCACAGGAAATTCAGGCACATTAGTACCGGAACACGCATCCCCAGAAGACTACCGTACAAACTCCTCGACTCCTCATACTACCGCCACTACTTCTGCTGCTATTGCCGGTCAGAATGACACTGTTCCTGTGTCCTTGCTCAAACCTGCATATATAAATTGTCACTACCAACACCAATCAGAACTTCTATCAGGCATAAAGTTGAAGTCTATCGACGTAGTCAACACAAGCGGTGCAAAACCCTTCAAAGGAGTGAAATACACTACCAAAACGGGAACTCTCGAGTACAGGTGATGGCAATGGTGGTTATGTCTGCTTCATCATATTAGTAACATGTGTAAATATGTGTAAATACGTGCATCTACTACTCTATCACGTGATCAAATCCTTTGTAGTCATGAAAACTTTGAAATAGAATTTAATGTGGAATGCATCTGTCTAAACACACTAAACAAGAGAAAACAATGGAAAAAGAGTTGTAATTGTTTAAGGTTAGGCTGTTTGTGTTGAAGGGAGGTCAAGTAGTTGAACTTTAAGCGCCCTGGTGGATAAAAATAAGAGACTTGTATCAGCTTGAGCGGAGTTCTGTGGGATATCCATTATATCTTTTAAATGAAACGAGAAACAAGGGAACGCAATCATAGGAGCGGACAGGAGGAGGAGAAGTACGTGGAGGAATCTGAGTTTGAGCAAGAGGACGAAGGTGAAACTCGGTGTATATGTGGTAGAATTGAGCCGCCAGATGACTCTGGTCTTTATATTCAGTGCGAAGAGTGTCATGTTTGGCAGCATGGATACTGTGTAGGTATCACTGAAGAAGATACACCAGATAAGTACTGGTGTGAGCAGTGTAAGCCTGATCTTCATTCACTATACTCTACAGATATTGGTGAAAAGAGATCGATCTACAAGCCTATACAGCAGCGTCGCAGAAAACATAGGAAGACTAAGAGGAATTCTGAATCTGAGAGTGAAGGGTCGGTCGATGCCCAATCGCCATCTAGTTCTGGATTGAACGGTTCTGTAGGTTCTCAAAGAGTATCTAGACAGCGTAGAAACAGTGGAAATGCAGATGTCTCTAACAAGAGAGAGGATCCTGATGAAATTGTTGCGGATGATGGTACTACCGAGGAGAAGGAAGTGGACGAACCAAAGACCGAATTGGACGAATTTGAAGAAAACCAAAAACATTCTGATCGCAAGCGTGCTACTTCCAGTGCAAGAGAGGAAAAGCATTATCAGCTAATGTTAGAAAAAGCGTTGCGTGAGAGTAGACGCTCTTCTAAGGATGGACCTGAAGAGCAGGATGGAAGCGACCATTTGAAAGACGAAGCAAGCACTGGCAAGATGCCATCGCCAAAATTGTCTTCAAGAGACACGGAGTCTCTGGAAGTGAACGAATGGGAAACAGAAGACTCCACTAGCCAATCCAGAAAAAGAGGGAGAGCTGCTACGAAATCTACATCTCCATCTGAGTCAGAAGAAGACTCGAAATCGAAGAGATCAAGAAGAGGGAAAACTGCTAGTTCTTCTCAAAGCAATTCCAGAAATGCAAAGGCTGGAGGAAGAGGCTCTAGAAATGGCAGGTCTAATGGCTCGAAGGCGTCTGGGTCGTCTGGTAGCTCCAATTCTTCTAAATCAAATGGCTCAACTACATCCGAAATAGGGATAAATAAGCCTCTAAAACCTCGGATCCCTTCTCAAAGGACAACTATACATGAAATGAGACGCAGGGTGAATGCAATACTGGAATTTATATCCAGAACTCAACTTGAACTGTCCGAAGATCAGCTTCAAAAAGAGCAATTATGTCAATTTGTTGAGAATGAAGAATTTCTGGAAAACATAAATAAAATATTCTCCAACTATGATGAATCATTGAAGTCAATGGATGATCTTACGAGAAAGCTTCTCCTTTGGGAGCAAAAATTCAGTACAATTCATTAGAAAGACGTTATAAATATTATGATACTATTATATATGTATATTTTCTTATACCATTTACGTAGATCTTTTCTAAATAATATCATAGTAAATCCTCCGGTTTGTCATTAATTGCGGATACGTCAGTTAAAAATTGTTCTGTAGTTAAAATTGAGGTACCACCGATAATTATACGGCAATTGTCTTTGCCCTTACGGTATTTTTCGTTGAACTGATGAACAGCTCTGGATTCTTCAATCGTTAACCCTCCTACAATAAAGATTACCACATCCTGTGGGATATATGTTTTTGTATCAATTCTTTCATTCAACAACTTTATACCGGACTGTGGGAATTTGTTTTTATCTAAGTCGCTCAAAATACGAGTAAGTTCTGGAACATGTTGCATGAACACATTTTCTGCTCCGCTACTGCCCAGTTTATTGAATTTTTTTGTGAGACCACTTATTAAATCATTATCCTGTGGATCTGCACGTACTTTAAAGGATGACTTAAATCGGTTTTTGAATTGGAAATATAGGGCTACTTGTGCAGGATCGCATTGCTGTCTTAGAATATTTTCTATTTCTTTCACTCTACCTCCATTGGATCCATGTCGTAGAACAAAAATACAGCAAAGCTTCAATTTAAAATATGACTCCACGGTAGTTAAACCTAGAAGCCTCTTCAACTCATTAAAATCGTGGTTATTATCGTCATGAGTAGCTAAATTTTGCTCTAGTTCACTAACTTCCCAAATATTCTTTACTTGAAGTTGCCTGTCTAGTTCACTTACAATAGCCATATGCTTGGAAATATTTCCAGAAAGCTTTTTAAACTCCGGATATTTCTCAATAAATGCTTTGATATCTTCAATGGTGTTGATCTGTTTTGTTATATTTGCCTTTGCCTTGTATTGGTCCACGTAGTTCTTAACTTTATCTGCTAGATCACCAAAGTTCATATACATTGTTTCTTGGAAGAATTTGTCCTGCTTTGGGGATAGGACGACTTGTTTCAATTCAGGATCGATATTGGGAACAGCCGATAGATCTACTAAGTTTCTCTTGATACCAATATACTCGTTTATCATTGATTGATAAGTCCACGGTTGTAGCAAGGGTGTTAGTGGATCAGATTTCCTATCAAGTACTATTAATAGCGGATTTGAATCTCTCACCGGAAAATCGAACAGCTGCCTTTCATTTGTCTTGATCTCATACTCTAAATCTTTTGCCAGTTTATGGCAAATTTTGCTCTGCGAATCGTACGCAATAGTAGGATTGAGCTTAAGAGATAGAAGAAGAGATAAGAGGCCGCTACTGGTTTCTTGCAATCCCTTTGGATTCCACAAAAGTTGATTTTCCAAAAGGTTGTAAAGAGGGAGCTCAAGCGTGAAAACATCTTTATTCACTATCAAGTAATCTTGAAATACCTCTTCAATGTGTGTCACTACCTCCATGTCATCTCTTTCTGCAAGCCGCTCCAATTGTGACTTACTGACTTGATTGTTGAAGAATATTTGGTATTCTCCGTACTTGGGATCCTGAAGCTCCCGCAAAAGATTGCTAATTGTCTCTTCCGTAGGCTTCAAATAACACAAACACTTCAAATGAGGCATTGGATCTCGATTGAAATTTCCCAATTTATCCACCAAGTATATCTCATGTTTCAATAACTCTGTCTGAGTGGTACACATCGAAATAGTGCTTATAGTATCATTGTCCAACAACAACGCTTTGACCCTAGATTTCTCCTGTATAGATATATCAGACGTCCTGCCCTGAAAATTCGCTAAACGATCAATATAAAAGTCCCCTACCTGAAAAAGATTCATATTAATCTCAGTTAAAGCTGCAATTCAAACCTTCTGGTAGCCCGATAAACTTTTAGTTAGTTGTTTTTGTCTTATGTTATTGGATAACGTTTGTATAGTTTTGAATCTCTCATTCCTATTTTTAATTATTGCAATATGAATAAAATAAGGTGGGAAGAAGCTAAGCAAGAAAGCTGTAAAAACGGTCATTTCGATGGAGAAAACGTATATGAAACAAAGGAAGGAGCGAAAACAATCAAATAGTCGACTTGACACTAGCATTATTTTGGTGTCAGTTTAGAATTACGTTGCAAGACACTTAAGGGAAGATAGGCTAAAACATTGCAATGGCTACGTCAGTTCGGGCAAAGCCATTGAAAACGAAATCGGACACGAGTCTCACTCAATATACAAAAGCTAAGAAAGGTAGTAAACAAAAACAGTTTTCCGTGAGTTCTCGAAGCAAGAGCAATGCTAGTTTCCGAAACTTCCAAAAATTACACCGTGTTAGCAGCCAGGAGGCGATAAACAAGGGATTACAAGATCCTATGAAGAAGTCGAGGAGTTCAGAGTCCTTAAACAAGAGACGGGTACATAGCGGATTGAGTATGACTGCATTAGTTAGAACCAGATCGCATCCAGTAGTGCTGCATCCCCATAGTCATAGTCTAAAACACAAAGGTTTAATGAGCGGGAAAGGAAATGGTGGATCTAATATTATTCTCGATTTCCATGATTCCGGTGACAATGAAGATGAATCCGCAACCGATGAGGAAGTTGAATCATTTACGGACGAAGGCGACGCTGAATATGCTTATGAAATAGATGATATGAATAATGGAGATGAAGCGCAAAAGAAACTTTCGCAGAAGAGCTCACATCACAGTTTACATGGGTTTCAGGATAAAGCTGCTACCTTGAGAATGGATGGGAACAGGCCTATCCAGAGAGCGTTAAGTTATAAACCTCCATCGAGGCTAAGAAATAGAGTTGATACTTATGATGATCAGATATCTGCAGATGCAACAGGTTCGGATAGTGGTGATAAGATAGATAACAATCCTCATAATGAGCATGATGATGTTATTGACTCAAATAACCAAGATGGCTCTTTTAATGCAAACAGTCTAAGAAGGCAAGGACAGCATATCTTTAATTTCCCTCATGAGGAGTCTGGGGCACAACAAAATCAACTTCAGCAGAAGCAACAATATCGAAACCAATCCGGTGTTAGTTTACATGAAGATTTGATTCGTAATGACGCCCTTGTTAAAGAAGAGGAGAATAATCAAGATTCCCATATTCAAAATATAAACGTTGAACGAAAAGGAAAAGAATTCGAAGATACTATTCCTGAAGCCGTTAGTCCAACACAAAATGGTACCAAGGAAACACCACATGATGCCGAGAACAGTAATAATACTGGCAACCGCAATAACAGAAATGAAACTAAAGATGATGATGGTTACAATGACGATAATAATAACAGTAAGAATGGTAATAACGTTAGTAAGAATGATGATGATGATGATGATGATGATGTAACATTGAACCCTGCACGAGCTACGGTAGAAGCCCAAGCAAGTGAACAATATGTACCTGATATGATATTATCCCAATCAACAGGGATGGAAAAAAGATTTGACCAATTATCACGTCAAAGTTCTTTGGCATGGATCAATACATCTGATCATCCAGCAGAGAGGGGTGTTAAAATTCAAAATGACAAGTCTAACACGTTCAATTATATCAATCAAGATTTGGCAGCTTCTATAAAGGAAGAAACTATTGATGAGTCCGTGCAACAGCAACAGCAACTAATAATGTTACAAAAACAGAAACAACAACATAAAGCAACTAAAAGTGACTTTTCAACTTCTATTTCTAGTTTAACTAGTCATTTAACAAGGCCTGTCTCTCGTGATCATATGCTGAGAGGTGGACCTAGCTCACAATCGCGCAATGGGCAACCGTCCCTGTACAAACAACCTTCATTCAACGAAAATGAGGTTTCAAATAGCATGACAGATTTCTCATCATTCTTGCAGTATGCAGATGTGGGAGGTGATTCGAGAACGCAGCAAAAGCTATGGTTACAAAGAGAAAACTCTATTCAAGACTTAACTAGTCAAAATGTGTTTTCTGACTCGATATTTTTGGCAGCGAATGTTGAGGTTAGAAGGGAATTTGAAAGAATATCCCGAGAGTATACCAATGTAAGAAGATTTTCTAATCCTTTGGTAGAATCTATTAGTAGAATATCTCAACAACAGAGTATCGAGATCCACAAACACAAGAAAACAACCCCGTCTAAGTTATCCGGTAACTTTTACAATGTGGATAATGGCAAAACAAAAATTACAAAACTAGGCGAGTCACTTCCATCTGGTAGTAAAATGGAAGTTCAACGAATTTTAACGAAGCTATGGAATACTAGTACACAAGAATTTCACAAAGATGAAAATCCTTTAATGAACAGAGGGTCAGAACTGCTGGCCTCGCAAACTTCTGGTACTTATCGTAGCATGCGTCCATCTAGAATCGCAAGTTCGCAACATCAAAGAGCTGTTAATTCACTCCATCCGACAACTCGAGCTGTTAATAGAAGAATGGAGTATGTGTTGGGTCAGCAGCATTCTTGATATATTTATATTCGGTAGTGGTAAGCGTATTATATCTTTGTTTATTTCATCAACTCTCATTTGATTTGGTTTGTTTTTATTTTTTTTCTTATATTAGAATCCAAAGTAACTTTTGAAGCGAAAAAGATAACACTATCTAAAACTAGAACAACATGTTGTTTTTAACGAATCAATTAAACGGTTTCAAACCTCTACTACTAAACGTATTATAATCGATGATATATAATTCTACATAGGATACTGTTCAGGAACTCTAAATCCCATTTTCCGGCCTTCATCATAAATATTTTCAAGGTACATTTCGAAGACACCTTCTTCCTTCAGTTGCAAGTATTTTCTGTACAACAGTAAGGCTGTGTGTGCATCTTCAATGGAATCGTGGTTCCCAGTTTGGACTTGTTTATGCAATACTGCATATGCCAAATAACGTAACGACAAGTACCTCTTACCCTTCAAATAATAGAGAGATGTGTCTCTGATTTGAGAAGCAGGAACATGAATATTAATCTGGCGGAAATCATTGGTTAAACCATGCCCAACAAAAACACAGCCTAATTGAAGGAGTAGCCAGATCTTTCTATAAAAGACTTGTCTCTTTACCAAGCTCTTTTTACTCAACTTAGGATCTAAATCACCCGGTTCAATTCCACTGAACTGAGTTAGATAATCTTCAATATGACACTCGCTTATAATATAATCATCGATAAAAGGTACACCTTCAAGTTCTCCCTCTCCACGTAAAAGTGACACACGTGCTAAAGATTTCTTTGCAGGTTTTAATAGAGTCTTCATACCTTTACAATTAATTTCTAATCGAGGTTCAGTCAAGGACACAAACTCTGCATCGAGGGCCACTAAGGTCCCAGGTCCAGGTGGCTCCTCTCTAGTAAGTAATGTGTATTGCCTAACGACATCTTTCCTTATACCTTCACTGAAGTAATCACGATATAATATATTATCGTCTATACTGTATTCTGAAACTGGAACAAAAGGCTTTCTAATCTCTTCTGCATCAGAATAAACGACAATTTCAGGTGTCTTCCACCAGTATGAGATACGGAGGGCTTCTTCTTCCTCAATCTCTTCAACCAAGAAGTCATTAAACATATACCATTTGAATTCTTGTATTTTCTGGTCGAATATTTTTGCGTAAGTGACCAAGTGCTCCTCTCCAAAATCATCCGTGATTCTTGCTACATATGATGTTAGCTCATATTTGAATATGGCATTAGTCGTTTTGAGGTCAGTAGCTTGCAGTTTCAAGATCGGTCTATCCTTAGATATTGTTGCGTAAAAGTGGTTCGACAACCAACCTGTAACAGTTTTGGCCGTTGTCCATTCTTCCGGAGATAAGCACATGTTAAGAGACAAAAGCGGTGGAAGATTTCTAACAGTACTTTCATATTCGTGATTTTGCTGCTTCATACATTTAGAGCACTTGGCCGATAACTGCCTGAATCTACTCATTGAAGATTCTATGTATGGGAGAATTGTCTGGTTGTTTAGTTTTTTGTTGCTATATTTCAGGTTATTGTTCACAGGACTTAAAACAACCAAAGAAGACATAATTCTGGTTTCATGGTTATATTCTCCACATGTGGACAATGTCCGTATCTCTGTGTCCACATCGAATCCAAATAACTCTTCTAAAACAATGTTTTGAGTTGTGTAAACCTTTCTTTGCACCTCCTCTGATATTAATCTATTAAGCAGGAATGTATTGAATTTTTGAGCGACCGTCATATATTTTTCATAACTCATTTTCATAACCTCCTCTGCATCTGCATTTTCTGTCAAAGTGAGATCTTTTAGATGAGGGGATAAATTATCTGGTGAGATCGAGAGCCTGCCAGCACGCTCTGAACGACAAGATATTTGATCGGTAACTAACCCAAGATCTTTAGCTGTAGATATGGATTCAAGAACGTCAACAAAATTGGAAGCCCTACAAATATTCCCTTCAGCCCTGGTCATCATATCAAAAAGAAACCCAAGCTCGGTTAGTAAGGACTTATCCTGGAAAAATTCGTCTTTTAAACAGCTTACCACAAAATTGTATACTTCTGGGACGAAGCGATATAAGTGTATAATTTCATTGACGTAAACACAATCGATATCAGTCTCAAGTCCAGAGTACTTAGTTGTGTTAAATCCTCCAAAATCGAAGTCTATGACACCAAATTTCCCATATATCATTTGTAGTTTACTATAGGCTGGTGGTATCTCTATATTATTAATAGGCTTGTAATTCATGAGTTCTCTCCTATCTTGATTTTCCTCGGTTGTACTAACCATTTTTTTCCTTCTTTCTCTAAGGGACTTATATGGGGTTAGAACATTCCGTGGACCATATCTGAACTTATTATATGGCTGTAAGGAGTACTTGCTGGATGATAAATGCGAAGCCATTCTACTAGCGGGCTTGGATGACGTAATGTTAACGTCAGATGAACTGCTTTCCTCTATCAATTTGTTAATAGTTCCCTCAGTCTTAAAAACGGTATGTGGCCATGCAGATAATAAAGTCTCCGAGTAGTATGGCATACCAACAGAACTCAAAGGGTACGACTCTTGATCGAGATCAATCCTTACTGGCATTACAGTGTCCTCTGGGAAGTCTTGATATTCAACTATTGCAGCTGTATTCGTGAAGCCAGACATGGTGTTGGACCTATTCCACATATTCAATGTAGTGTCTTCCTCTATAAATGCAAGGTAATCCCCACTGGGGGAAATTTTGAATTGGCTGATAGACTTACAAGGATGAATGTATGGTGTTCTTAAACTTGGATTTACCAAATCAATGAAGTCAAAACTTCCCGATGTGGATGCGACCCCCACTACCGTTGGAAGCACCGGATGTAATTGAAGAAAATCTGCCCCAATAGGAATATTAGATGATGTATGATTCCCTACAAAATTAGGCGTCTTTGAAAACGAAATCGGAGGTAGTTGCTTCATAATTCTTACATCATACACATTGATGAATTGATCGGAATGCATGTAGTTGAAAGTTTTGGATTTTCCTGCTGTTACCAAAGTATTGTCCTTGAAATCCATCGACGTGATTGAAGCCGAGTGACCCGAAAAGGACTGAACAACCTTATTGCTTATAGGATCGAAAATATCTATAGATCCGGTTTGTTTCCCGATGGCTACAAGCTTATTATTGGAAGTAAGGTGTCTCACTTTAGATGAATAGTAAGTAGAGGAAGCCAATGATCCCTTTACCAAATCAATAGAAACAATTCCACTAGCACTATTGCCTCCGGCACATAAAACTCTGTGTTGGTTGTTAGATGGATAGCACATTGTTTTCATATCAGAGAGTTGTGCAATATCTGCCGATGTTAAGCTCATTTGAGTTACTCCCCTCCTATTAGCGAAGTGTAGAGAATCAGAACTTAGTGATAAAATACCGTTTCTATGACTTAGAAGATCAATAACAGGCATTGAGCCTATATGTGCCGTATGTCTGGTATACAATGAATATGTCGGGTCATATGATGATACCCGACCATACGAGTCACCAACCCATATTAAATTGGTTTCATTGTCGAATACTAACTTCGTAATTTGTTTCTCTTTTTTATCGTACTGCAAGTAAGGCTTCTTTAAGTGATACGTTAGATTCTCCGGTGATTGATACGAGAGTTGCCAATTATTCATTTTAAAGTTTATACTATTACCCAAGGGTTCAATATATCATAAAATACCCTTACCGGATGTTAAAAAGTTTCCAGAGACTAGCGGGTCGATTTCTAACAAAACACCACCTATAATTATAGTATTTCAAACTTACAACAAAAGGCTTCAAAGTACCTTATATTAAATGTAAGCGACTACAATTCGGCCTATTATCATCCTGATGTTTTTACCTTTACTTCATCGTTACAGAAGAGTAGGAATAATTTTATAAAAATTTTTTTACGTTATGTTGAAGATTATCTCAATGTGTACCAAAAATAATGAGAGCGATGAGCTTTGAACGACATGTATTTCCTAACAGCGAGGCACTCAAGAGGCTGTGCTTTGAACTACAAGAATAAATATATATGATTCAAAAACTAGCACATATTGGCCCAGTATTGGCTGTAAAATTTTATAAAGAGTGGTGTTTTTGCGCCCAGGGCCCCTTCATCGAAGTGTATGAATTCAAGACTGGGTCTAAAGTTGGTCGCTACCAAATATTTCATAGAAATAAAGTGCATGGAATTAGTATATGCAGGAATTCGAAGAGAGTATTAGTGTACGGTTCGAGATCCGTCTCCATTATTACTATAGATGAACTTCTTTCGGGTAAAAACTTATTGGGATATGAGAAGATGACCGCGGAGTGGATTGTAAGTGGTGAGTTCAGCTACAATGGCGATCAAGTATATTTATTGACAATATATAATAAGGTCATTGCTGTCGACCCTGTAACGTGTGACATAGTGAGGACATATTTGCTTGAAGGAGAGCGTTCGATCCTATATTCTGGTTCGATAAAAGTTCTGCCCACTAAAGTACTTGTTAATGCGGGTACTATCATGAATGGTATTGTTATTTGGGATCTAACGACACAGAAAAAGCTCTGGAATTTAAAAGGTCACGAAGGTGCAATATTTTATGTTGTGGCTAATAATAGTGGCAGCTTACTTGCCAGTTGTTCTGACGACCGTTCTATAAAAATATGGGATTTACATACTGGTGAATTATTATCTACAGGGTGGGGCCATACTGCAAGGATATGGAATCTTGAATTCTTTAACGAAGATAAACAACTTATTAGTGTATCTGAAGACTGTACTTGTAGAGTTTGGGATCTATTAAACAATGAAATACGCCAAAAAGAAATGTATGAAACTCATTTGACCAAAAATGCATGGTGTGTTGATGTAGAAAACAATAGTCTTATAGCTGTAACAGGTGGTAATGATGGAAGGATAAAATTAACTGAGATTAGAAAACCATCTTTTACGAATGATATTACTGTGACATTGGAAGATATATCAAAGAGCTGCAAAGAGTTTGAACCAAAAAAGAATGAGATCATCAAGGGCTTTCACTTGTTTAGTTTTGGTGTCGTCTTAATTACTTCCGAAGGAAATATAATTCAACACCTAACGGCTCAGAATAAGTGGGTTCTAATAGAACATGACGAGCGTTTCTTTAGCTTTTCCATCACGCAAGGAATTAATAATACTGTATTTTTCATGAATAACAAGTGTATTTTGAAATCACTAACATTTTCTACTGAAGGTTGCTTGCTAAACACTACAGAAATCAAATTAAGTGACCTTACACAAACCATCAACTGTATCTCTGTACGTCCATATGATGAGAACTTTTCTTTAGTCATTGAATCTGCAAACCCTAATGATCCTCTATTGTTGTTAAAGTTTAAAGAAAGAACTAACGAACTATTAGAGAAAGTGGTACTTAACAAACCGGCCAACTTATTAACCAGTTGTGCAGAGATATATGGCGATTATCTCCTTGTAGGTGGAAGGTTCAGTATGGTATTTGCGTTTAATCTTCTTGATACAACATGTCATTCACTTTTTGTTAAGCTTCCAGCATCTGATGCTGTAACATCAATTAAACATATAGAGGATAAAGGCGGGAATGCACTGTTCTCCATGACGAATAGGGACGGAGCTTATTTCTTTGTATCATTCAATTTCAAAATGAAGACAGTTAAAATCGTTCACACAAATAAAGTTAACAGAGGGTTTCTCGAGGGTTCATTCTATGACGAAAATGATGAATTTATTGTTTACGGATTTAAATCTAATTTGTTTCATATCTACAATGAAACACAACAGTATGAGATATTTAGTCAGCCTTGTGGGGGAGCTCACAGACAATGGAAATTATTTCAGCCTAAAAACGACAATTCCGTTTTATGTTTCGTTAAGAACTCTACTTTAAATATCGTAACAATACCTTCCTATCAGTTCCCTAAGACTTTGAAGAACGGATCACACGGAAGGGAAATCAGAGATATTTCATTTCAACCGGGAAATTATGATTCTAATAAAAATTCATTGTTCATCACTGGTTCAGAAGATACTACTGTAAAGTTGGCTTCACTAAACGTTGAAACTGGAGATATCATCAATCATTGGTCATTGAAAACACACGTATCTGGATTACAGAAATGTAAATTCATAAGCGACAATATATTTATTACCTGCAGTGCCAGGGAAGAGTTATTTGTATGGGAGTTGGAAATGAATTTCTCTCTTCCTTATGTCAGCCTAAGACAAAAGTTAATTCCATCAACGAACATACCTGATCTTAGAATCATGGACTTTGATGTAATTTTTTTGGAGGGAACCGAAAATGACTTCATTATGGTATCTGTCTACAGTGATAGTTCCATCAAACTCTGGCATTATATTTATGACCAGAACAAATTTACAAAACTAGCCGAAGGAAAATATGAAACTTGCTGCCTTTTAGGAGTCGCTTTTGTTCCATTCAAACGTTCACTAAAATTGTTAATATCAACAACCGGTGGCTTTTTAGTTACGATGGATATAACGAAAAACATCCCATTCACCTTAAATGACGGGAAACTGCCCAATAAATCCTACACAAAAGATATATGCAAAGAATTGCCTCATTGGTCAGACAGGGTTCGGGTACATGAAGCGGGCATAAAATCTTTCGAACTCAAACTAAACCCTACGGCAGAATCTTTCATGGTGTATACTGGTGGAGATGATAATGCCATGGCAATAACAGAGTTTTCAAATAAAGATGATGATACCCTGGATATAAAAATACTTTGTAAGGATTGTTATGCTGCATCATCTACCATCACGTCTGTCAATTTATTAGATAATGGTAATAAGCTGTTAAGCACATCGGTGGATCAAATAATTCGTATTCGTGATATCAGCAATAACGAATTGAGAATTTTAGATAGCCAATACACTACTGTAGCTGATACAGGATCGTGCGATATCAGGAAACTGGAAGATGGAAGACATATGGCGCTAATTGGTGGACTAGGATTATCCTGTTGGCAAGCCACATAAAAAAATATCATTGTACTTTAAGAAATGAATTTTAAACGTCAATAGTATAAAAAGGCATGTGTATAATAATAATATATATGGAAATTTATAGAGGATCACCTTACCCAAGAAAATATTCCAAACGAAAGCCAATTAAGGTAATCAACTTTACTATTTACAGGATTGGCAAGTCGAGCAAAAATTTGAAAACAATATAATAGTTTCTAACCTTGACGTTGTTTATGCTTTTTATTGGATTTGCAATATACATACACCCTTCCCTTACGTCTGACCATATAGCAATCGTTGCAGAATTTTTTGATAGCAGTTCTGACCTTGAAGCCTCTTGAAAGAGGTGGGTTTATCAAGCCCAAAGTTTGAAAGGATAAACCATTGAAGTTCTTCATCATGGGCCTTGAAATTCTCGTTAGAGAGCTCAACATTGAATTTCCAAACATTGTGTTAAAGTTTTGTGTATTCCTATATGTTCTTTAATACCCAAAAATGGTGTATTAGTAGTTCGGATTTACAACTGTCGGAATACCGTAGCCTTTCTTAACACTAATTCTTTATATCGTTCTTTCATCAGCAGTCAATCTCTTTCATTAATTTTTCAGAGGTTTTTATTTTTTTAGCGATGCAGTTGAAACTCGTATTACCCGAACAGTATCACGTGACATAACTTAATGATATGAATAGAAATTATTTCTTGGTTATCGCCTTCGCTCAATGAGATTATATATTCTTGGTGATTTCATTTCTTTGAACTCAATGCTATTGAGCTTGGAATACTGGAAATATGATGTGAGTAGCTTGTTGTTACCGATATATTTGGTTTATTCAAATCTCATCTCATCTCATCTCATCTTAACAACTCAGTATTTAATTGTTTATTCTTTCAAAAAGGTAAACAAAAGAGATCAACAACAGCTAAATATAAAAGTACAAACAGACATAGCGATTGTTTGAAGGTATATGAAGTGCAGTCCCAAACTAGAGATAAGTGAATCAAATTGAGCATCATAAGGAAATTTAATTAATAAATGAGTGATCCCAGAAGACTCTCTTTGTTACCAAAGAGTATTCTTAAACAGAAATTTAAAGATGATGATACGACAGGTAACAGCCAAAACTTGACTATGTCGCAGATACAGTTTCCTACACAGGGATTGTCGAAAGAGGAAATTTTAGATGGTAATAATACTACATCCAGAATAAATGCATCTTTCTCAAAGGGTAATAGACGTGTTTCTTTTGCACCAGATGTAACTCTACACAAGTTTGATTTTATACCACAATCCATTCAGAATGTGAGAGAGCCAAGAAGAAAATCTGCTCTAACAGTGGAGGTACCAATTAACCATGACTTATCTGGGGAGAGGAAAGATACTAGTGATTCTGGTGAGACGATGGAGTTCACGAGTCCAATTGGATCGATTTTTCAGACTACCGAACCATCCGATGAGTCGAAAAATGACAGTTACCAACCAATTTTTGACAAGGAGGTGTCGATGGATATTACACAGTTGTTTGCTAAACATAGCGCTAAACCAGACGATGATACCAAAGATGAAGAAAATATTGAAAATAATATTCAAAAGCCAAAAGATACGGAGGAGAAGATAGAGTATGGAAATGGGAATGAAGACAAAAACCTCAATGAGAAACAAAATACGAACAGCGTGGTCACTGAGATAAGTAATGTTGAAACCAAAGTATTAGACGAGACAATGGATCTTACAATTCCACGAAGACAACTTAGGACTAATGAAGAGGAGTCTATGGAATTTACTGAGCAAATACTGGTCAACACTGCCGAATTTGGAACCCAACCTTCAGAGGCTACCCAAACAATCAAAAAATCCACACCCCCTGCTCCAGAAGAGACCATGGAGTTTACAAATTTACAGGCTCCTTTAGAGTTACGCCCCTCACAAGTAGTATCTTCCACCCAGCTGGAGGCCCCTCTTCCATCAGCAAAGAGAAGAAAACTTTCGAATGGCTCGTATCAGTCACCAGTCAAAAACCAAATAGCAAGTAGGGAAGAAGAAAAAGAGAATTTTGATTCAGATTTCGCAGATATGGAAAGACTTTCTCCAATCCCAATTACCACAGATGCTGCTCCAAATCAAGCCAAACCTTTAGATCACCCAACGACTCTTTCTACAGAGAAAGAGTATCAAGCGGCGACACAAAGCCAAGTAGAACCTATTGCTCTAGAAACATTTTTTGAAGAGACAGGGGTGAAATTTGATGTGGAAAATACTATAGATGAACTGAAAATAAAGTTCAGCAGTACGGAAGAGATTGAAACAGTTCCTTCAAATATTTTACACCAGGCGCTATATTACAATATCCCAATTCTTGAAATACAGGCTTTTACTGCCAAAGAGTTGAATAGAAGAATAATACAATCAAAAATGCTTTTGAAAAGTTTACAAGATCAAATTGCCTCTAATGCTCCTCCAAGACTAATAAAAGAGTATTTCGACTCAGATAAAGAAATCCGCAATATTGCAGACAAGAAGTTACAATTGGTGACAATCATGTCCAGATTGCAATCGGAAAAAGTATGGTTTGAGTGGAGATCCCAACATTTAAAAGGGATCAAGACAGTCCTCGAAGAAAACATGGCTATTTTACTTGACGAAAACGCACAAATCATGAAATACATGAATGAAATTAATGATATCAAAATGAGAGTCAGTGATATTAAACATGTACTTCTTAAGGAAATAGATATCTTGGGTAAACATAACGAATCTTTTGACGAAACAAACGAGCAGGTCTCAGTTCTTCTGAAAGTCAATAAACTGAAAGAGGACCTTAAAGAAAATATGTTGAAAATTGCAGATCTAAGTAAATTAACGGCCAAAAAGGATCAACTAACCGATCGTATACAAACAATAAGAGAACAGATAAACAAAGTAAATGAAGAAACACACGAACTCCAGAAGGAATTGAGACACAATAAGGTCTGCACAAGTTACGAAGTAGAAAAACTCAAAAGGAATTTCTCATTATATCAAAATATCTCCGGAATCAAATTCAAGAGCATTAGAGGCTCCATCTTGACAACTTCGCTATACAATAGCAAAATCACAGTCTCCATATACCTTTCAAAGCTTGATCAGCCATCATGCATATCGTTCAAAATTCAAGAAGAGGGGATAAGCGAATCCGAAATGGCTTTCATCAATTGCTGGATAGTATCATGTAAGAATAACTTTTCCAATGGAATTAATTCAGTGTGCTTTCTTCAAAAACAGCTAACCAACCTTCTTAACGTCTTTTCGGAGTTTGAGAAATTGAAGCTAATGTTTTCGACTTTCATAAAGTCAGAACCTGAAAATGATAAGACAATCAAAATCCAGCCCTTCGATTGTAAATATCATTGCAAGTTATCCCTATCAATACCCATTGAGCATTTTTTTGATGTAGTCTGCAATTCGAAAAAGGTTACTATAAAAGCAAATATTCTTTATGGGGATGATAGGACGGCAAGGGAAATTACTGATAACTTTGTTAAGAGATATGAAAAGGCATTTGGGTGGCTCTCAAACTGTAATTTGGTCGTATATTGAATAAGTATATATAGTCTGGAGAAATATATATGTATAAGGTTTTACATTAAAAATAGTTTCATACGAATAATATGGTTATTCTAGGTTTTCAACTTTTTAAAAGAAAAAAAATAAAAACATAGAAGGTATTCTATTCGAGATATTGAAATACATTCAACGTAAATAAAGAGAATAGAAAACACGATAGGTAGTATAACAGTCAACCATTGATCTCTTGTTATTCAAAGAATAAAAAAATAACTCAACCACAAGACTAGGGGTGTATTATTTTAAACTTTGTTGCAATTTAACATAGATTGAATATCGTTTTGACCAAATTACGGTTGTGTCATGTTCGGAAACAATAAACCACCAGGCTCATTGTTCGGTAATTTGAACACTTCTACACCGACAACGTCGACACCAACTAGTAATGGCCTTTTGAATAACAAACCAAACACGGGGTCCCTTTTTGGAGGCAATGCTGTGTCTACACCTAGCCCTGGAAATCCAACAGGATTCAATACCACACAGACTAATAATAAACCTGCCTTGAACCTTTTTGGCAACAACAATGCCGCGCAAAATACGCCTCAAGCTAACTCGTTATTTCAATCATCAAACACTGTTTCTTCAACTCCGAAGCCCTTATTATTTTCAGCTCCAGGAAACAACAATACACAACAGAGTGGTGGTTTATTTAGTAACTCCAATACACAACAGCCTTCTCAAAACAATGCACTAGGTACTAGTACTACTAACGGATTTAAGCTTGGCGAACAAACATCTAGTACGAATCAAGTTGGTGGATTATTTGGAAACAAAATCACCACAAATTCCAATGCTACAGGAACTGCTGGTACTGGGACGGGATCGTTGTTTGGCAATAATTCTGGACAGTCAAACATTTTGTCCTCCAATTCTAATACCTTAAACAATTCAAACACAGCTCCCAAAACTTCTCTCTTTGGTAACTCTTCATCTCAAGGAACAGGTAGTCTTTTTTCGACTAACAAACCAACGGGTCTCTCTAATACCTTTATGAATAACCCACAATCAATGCAGCCGAACAGTCAACAAGTTACTAGTAATCCTTATGGCCTCCAACTAAATTCTACGACAGTGTTAACTATGCCTGAGTCAATCACTTCTTCCCTAGCAAGCCAACCTAAACCTGCATCGGAGATGAAACCTAGCAGGAAATTTTCCACCGCCTCTTCCTCTACATCAACTTTGAACACGTCAAGTAATTCAACACTAATAGGAAAGCTAACTTCGAGACTAAAAAATCTGAAGAGCAGGGAAACGACTCAGGGCCTATTTTCTCCATCCAATAAATTTTTAGTTAGGCAGGATGGTATTGCACAACCTACAAAGGAAGATTCAAATATCAAAAGTAAACAGATTAATGGTAAAAATGCTTTACTTACATCCCTATACCAAAAGGATTTCTCTAATATCAAGAAGTTGACTATAGACACCAATAGAAGTGCAGCTAAAAAGATGAGATTGCTAAGTGGCGAGTCTTCAACCACAAAAATCAAAAGTCTCGAAGAGAAGGAATCAAGCAATAACAATGCCACAAAGAACGACAAACTCTTGTTTTCTTCAAATCCTCTAGAGATGAGTCCAGTCCAAAAAACATCAGTCGCCTCTAATGAGGAACTCAATCCTAGTTCAAGTTCAACAACCGATTACTGGTGTTCTCCTACTGTAGAACAACTAAAAAAACTGTCAAAAAAGCAACTAGCGAACGTCTCAAACTTTGTTATAGGACGTAAGAACATTGGTTCGATAAGTTTTGAATATGATGTGGATTTAACTGCATTCAGTGAAGATTTTAATGACCTATTTGGAAAAACTGTTATATTTAATGAAAACAAAACGGTAGAAGTTTATCCAGATCCAGATAATAAACCACAGGTGGGATACGGCCTAAATGTCCCAGCTGTCATCACGTTACAAAATGTTTATCCAATCGATAAAAAGACTAAAAAACCAATTACCGATAACTCCAAAATTGCAGAAGTCCAATACTTTATCAAACGTTTGAGAAACATGAAAGAGATGGAATTTATCTCATACAATCCATTTGGTGGTGTTTGGACCTTCAAGGTTAAACATTTTAGCGTTTGGGGTATCGTAAATGAAGAAGACATTGAGGTTGATACCGAAGAAGCAATTAATGAATCTGCAAAGGAGATTAAGAATAGACATTTGGCATTCCCAAAAGGCTACTATGGGGGCAAAATGTTTGCTCCAATTAATGAGGATAGTGAAGAAGAAGATCAAAACTTGACGGGTAATGAAACTGTAGCAATAAGGAAAGATGTTTTGGGTTTAGATAATGAGATACCTGTCAGCTCTTCTATCGAAAATGACTATAATGATGCTGATATGTCTCTTATTATAAAGGAAAAACCTTACGAACCTTCTGAGGTTAACGAAGAGGATTTAGATCTTCTTAATTCGTCTCCCGAACTAATGACATCTAGAAATTGGAAGGAACAGCTAGAATTAGCTGGTGACAGTAAAAACTCTATCTTTTCCAAACCTTTCATGTTGAAAAACACTACAACGGATTCGTTAGATGATATTTTGTTCCCCAACTTCCAAGAACAATTAGCTGCTTACAAATCCATCAAAGCTGAGAGAAGAATGAACTCAGCCATTTCACTTGCTAAATTTAACAACAACGGGAAACTTTTAGTTAAGGATCCTTCTCACCCATCTGGTTGTAAACAGATCATTTTCAGATCTAATGTTCAAATCAATAAATCGGCCTTTGATAGAGTTTTCACCAGTTACTTGAACACTTCAATAATTAGCACAAGGAAAAATGGCTATCCTGCTGTTGAAGAATGCTCATTAAACTTCAACAATATTGCATCAGCTTATTCAAACGTTCCAAATGAAGATAAAATTTTGAAATTAGCTTCCATTCTATTTGATCCCATATCTCTTTCATATGATGTTCATAATAAGCAAGTATATGATACATTGGTTAAGAAACAAAGATATATGAACTTGTGTCAGTGGTTGGTTGAAGAGACTGCCGATGAAGTTGACTCCAAGCTATCTACAGCGGAGCCACTTGAGAGCATTTTCCTCTACCTAGCTAAGAATGACATTGTAAATGCATCAAAAACTGCCATCTCATCCAACAATAAACATTTGGCCGTTTTAATATCTTTACTAGGCTCTAACGATCCAATTGTAAGCGAGACAGCTTCGGCTCAAATTGCCAAATGGAAATCTTTAGGATCTAAGGTTAACCCCGTAATCATCAGCATATACCAGCTTCTAACCGGCTCGCCGTTTAATTCTGGTTCACTTATCAATGAGAGCAATAACTACTCATGGCTAGTGAATTTCGGATTGCAGTTATATTATGGCGATATCGATTCTTTCTCTCTACAAGAATTGACTCTGAAAGCGTTGACCAACCCATTTATTGATACAGCATCACTGACATCGTTCGAGAAGATGTCAATGAATATAATGAAATTATTTGCATGCTCAAACTTACAAGTGGAGGTATTATTGGATGAACTCAGAACCTATTCTAAGACGTTTGATGTACGCCTGTGCTGGTTTTTCACCCAAATGTTGAAGAGAGATGATATGAGTAACCTCTTACGTGATAGAATCACTTTGGAGTTCATTGAGCAGTTGAAAATTGATGCAATGTACAAAGAAGCATTATTTGTAGCATGTTTCATCAGCAACGATTTTGTTGCACAGCAAATGATTGATCAAATATTAAGTTCTGAAATCATCTACTTTACATCTGCCGAAAATGAAACAATCCTTGAACGACTAAGCATTTCGTCAGCTATAATTCATCGTCACTTAGCTTTACACGACAAATATTGCGGAGATTATCTTTCAGAGGTCAGAAATCTATTAAAGGCTGGACAATATAAGGAGGCAGAAATTGTAGTCATAACGACTGTTGCACCAAAACTTATATTAAATGCTAAATCAAACAAGGATCATCTCTTACTGCTAGATCAACTTTTAAAGAAATTCCCAGCTCATACTATCTCTACTTGGGATAAGGGTTTGGCGGTTTATGAAAAGTATATTAAGCTTATACTAAATGATTCTGTTGATGAGAATACGATTCACTCGATAATCACTGCACTACCACCTTTACGCAATGAGTATTCCCAACACGAGTTAGTTAATGTTGCATGCTCTTTCATTTCGGAGACAGTGAGTGAGCTATTCCTCATTAACTTTGAATCTCTATCGAAAAAAATTCCAAAAGAAAGCCTATTATCTTTACCACTTGGCCAACCTGAGTCTAAGTACCTTTCAAAAGTTTTGTCTTCTATGTAAATCTTATGATCTTAAGTAGGATTTGTATAATTATTTGAGTTTTCGAAAATCAGATAGATGCCTAAAAAATAATATGAGAGAGGGGTCCTATATTAAACATCACCCACGGCGTCTCTTAGGGATTCTATAACTTCAAGGATGGCAGCAGATGCCGGACTATCAGGGTATTCGTCTAAGAAACTTTCACCAGTTTCACAACATTTACCAATCCTTGGATCTAATGGGACCGATCCTAAAAACGGTATATTCAGCTCCTTACAAAGAGCTTTACCACCGCCCGTAGTTGCTCTGAATATTTGTGATTCGCCTTTACAATTAGGGCAAACGAACCCACTCATGTTTTCCACGAGTCCAAGGATATTAATACCTGCTTTCTTGCAAAAGTTAATCTCTTTTCGTACATCTAATAGGGCCACTTCTTGGGGAGTTGTTACTATTAGAGCTCCGTCAATTTTGCTCTCTTTCAAGTAATTATTAATTGAGATGTGTTCATCCGAGGTCCCTGGAGGAGTATCGATGAGTAGGTAGTCAAGGTAGTCCCAATCCACGTCTTTTAAGAACTTCTTGATTAGTGCATTCTTTTTGGAGCCTCTCCAGATGATGGCAGAGTCTGTATCGGGCAACATGTACTGGATAGACATGGTAGCCAAATTATCGGTGACGTAAACTGGGGTCCAGCCAGTATTTGATTCGTGAATATTTTCGTCACGGCATCCAAGCATATGTGGCAAAGACGGCCCACATATATCAAGGTCCATGGCACCAACCTGTAGGTCCTCGTCTGCAGATAAGGCCCAGCTTAGCATTGTAGTGAATGTCGATTTCCCGACACCTCCTTTACCGGAAAGGATCAAAACTTTGTGTTTAATATTGGCTAAATTATCTCTTATCAACGGCAAATCTGGATCTGGGCCCTTGGGAAGACTTTCACATATTTCCTTGTTGGCACAGCCCTGACAAGAGTCGCCTTTTCCAGCGTTTTCGGACTCTGGGCCCGGACAATGTTCCGGTTCTGGCTCTTTCAAAGAATAGTCCGGAGGTAGTATCTGTTGTTGCGTAACGGAATTTTGGTCTACTTCTGCCATATTATTTCTTGAGGTTTCGGTGATGCCTTCAACAGAGCTCCAGTAAGTCGGTTTAATATGTGTTTGTTTTCTTCTTTTCTATATGTAGAATGACTGAATCTGGGTTTAATTTGTAATATGATATATATTTCATTTCATGATTTACGAATATTTCATAATGTGTCAGGGTTTGATAAAAGAAAAATGGGGTTTTACAGCATATTGAGAGCATCGAAGTGGTAGAACTCCGAAAAGGCGAGGTAGTAGTAGCCCTATAAAGCGGTCCAGGGCGCATATATAAGGTAGCATGGGCGAGTTGGATAGCCAGACGGACAGTAAAGCGGGCGATGGATGGTTTTACGTGGAGAAGATTGGCGATGAGACTCATCAGTTCTTTTTAGGGTATTGCTCGTGGGGATTGGGCGATGAGCTGGAGATATGGGTGCATATAGATGGGTACGATTACGGGTACGACTACGGACGCTCAGATGGGCAATTAAGCGACGAGGGGCTGCGACAAGTGAAAGAGTGGTGTGCTAAGGTGTGCGAGCCCCAGGCCCAGGCCCAGACGACTATCAGGGAAGATGGCTCGCAATGGGTTCTTGGCTGTAAAGATGTGGCATTGGAGCTTGATTTGACGGAGCACAGGCTTGATATGGAGGAGATTTACGGAAGAGCGATGGAGTTATTTGGTTGTAAGATGAGGGTGTGGGAGAGTTTAGCGAGTGAAGCGCAGGAGCAGGCGTTGCAGTTGGTGGAGGAGACGAGACGTAAGGTAAAGGAGGAGCTGGGGGAGGAGCCGATGGAGCAAGGTCGTACTGTTTCTGGTGGTTTGAGAGGTCCGAATGTACAGCGGTCGCCTGTGAAGCGGGAGCGCGAAGAGGATGAAGAGCTGGGGGATCATGGGGGGGCTTCGGCGGGGCCGCACGCATACCCGTTCATGGGGATCAATATTTCGAGGACCAGTGTGAGCGAGGCCTCAGCCCCTGCCAAGCCAGAGCCAGGGCCAGAGCCACAGGGTGAAACAGAGACCGAGACAGAGGCCGAGGCCGAGGCCGACACAGACACAGACACAGACACGTGATCACCACGTGACACTCACGTGGCGCCGCCCTTGTTAAAAAACGCATCATCACGCACCGCACGATTACCCTACCGGTACGGTACCTCTCTCTCCCCCCTCTCTGTTTTTCTTTTTTTTCCTTTTTTTCTTTTGGTTTTTACTTGGTTGGTTTCTTTCTTTTGTGTGCGTCTGGGCTGAGCCTGCAGCATTGTGTCAAAAGCCAGCGCCAAAAGAAATGCGTACCGAGAACAAGAGGAGAGGAGAGGAGCAGAGGAGCAGAGGAGCAGGGAAGCCCTCTTGGCTCTGGCTTTGGCCTGGCTCTGGCTTTGGCCTCTCTCTGGCTTTTGTTGAAGGCGTTTTGCCTGCGGCAAAAGCAAGTGCAAAGGCAAGTGCAAGGGCAAAGGCACTAACCACGCTGTATCGCGTCCCAGGTCGTATCTGATCCTAAAGCAGCCAGTAGCGTACACTTACACTTGCTTATCGCTGCGCTGCCCCATCTTCTTTTCTTTTCAACACCGAGGACCGCCGTTTTCTGGGTTTTCCGTTTTTTTTTTTTCTTCCTCTTCCTCGTACTCTTCTTCCAGATTTCTCACTTTCCTGCTTTCCTGCTTTCCCGCTTTCTCATCTCATCTCGCGCTCTTCGTGTTTCTTGATCTTCATTTTCATATTCGATTTCGAATTTTTTTTTTTTTTCTTTCTCTTCTCTCTCTCTCGCTGGTTTTCGCTTTTCGCTTTTCAGTTTCCAATTTCCAGTTTTCAGTTTTCAGTTTTCACTCTCTTCACCAAATCGAAAGAAAAAAAAACGAAGTTTAGCCAGACAGACACATCTGAATTGAATATACAAAAAGTTGCAACGAATTTTTTGTATAACATATTGCCAAGCTGCCACATTGTTTTGTAGAAAGAAGCAAAGAAAAAGCGTATTTATACAGATACAGGTATACTTTGAGTGATATCTGAGAGGTATAGGGTAAGAGGAATAGCAGCAACACGACGAGGTGGCATTAGATAGCGAGAATTGCTGGAAAAACTGACTGAAAAAGAGGTTTTAGTAGTGGCGAAGAAAAAAAAGTTTTTGGAAAGAAGATGACATACTCGCCGTTCAGCCAGCCGCAGCCGTCTTCACAGGGCCACGAGGCAGGCCATGGGCATGTGCATGGACACCTGCATGGGCAGTCTAGTTCTAGTTCGGGATCTAACGCGAATGGAGGGCTGGAGATGCGCCAAATGGCGGCTTCGCCAGTTGGGGAGTCGCTTTCTCCGGTTTCTGATCTTTCGTACCAGGCAAGCTCGAGACAGAACACGATGTGGTCTGACCAGGGCTCGCAGTGGGAGGTGCAGCAGCAGCATCCCGGCCAGCATAACCACCAGAATCAACAGCAGCAGCAGCAGCAACATTTACAGTATCAGCATCATCATCATCATCATCAGCAGCAACAACAACAACAGCAACAGGGCCTCCAGTACCAACAGCAGGGGCTCCCATACCAGCAAGGTATGCAACCAGGCATGCAGTATCAGCAACACCAGCAACACCAGCATCCTCACCAGGGGTCCCAGGGCCACCAGTTCTCCTTCTCGAACCACATCATAAGCCCGGTTATGGGGTCCACGGGCATGGGCATGTCCGACATGTCTTTGATACGCTTGCCTTCGCAAGAGTACATGGAGTACCCGCCGCTCTCTTCTGGATCTTCCGAGTTTCTCTCGCCAAGACCCATTAGCGTCGTGGCAGCGCAGCCAGAGCGCGAGGAAAAGCCTTCCTCCGTGAACCTACTCGCGCAGTTCACTGCAGAGGCAAACATGCCTCTCTCGCTTCAATCCGGCCAGCTGAACAACCCAAGAGACTTCACCACGGCCCCTTCTAGGACCGTGTATTTGGGGAACATCCCATCCACGATTACGTACAAGGCATTGCTCGACTATGTGCGCACAGGTGTCGTCGAAGAAGTGAAGATCCTTCCAGAGAAGATGTGCGCATTCGTCTCGTTTGTCGACGAGAACGATGCCCTTCTCTTCCACTCGGACGCGATCTTGAAGCGTTTGAACATCGACGGCCGCGATATCAAAATCGGCTGGGGTAAACCGCAGCCAATAGACCCCATCGTTCGCGCTGGGATCTCCAACGACGGCGCAACAAGAAACGTCTACATCGGTAAACTAAACACAAACAAGGATCTCTGCGAGAAGTGGGGCGCAGACCCTAAGGAAGTAGTCATCACCAAGGAAAAACTATTGGAAGACTTGTCCCAGTTTGGCGAAATCGAATCTATCAAATTGGTCGAAGATAGAGGCATTGCATTCGTTCATTTCACTTCTGTTTTCTCAGCTATCAAAGCAGTGGCAAACATCGGATCCATCGATCCATATTATTCAAACAAGAAGGTATTCTACGGTAAGGATAGATGTGCATTTATTACCAAAACTCAACAACACAACGTTGCCCAGTTTCTCGGCATACAACCAGGAATGGAAGCTCTAATGGAAAACAACAGAGAGCTCATCTCCCAAACGTTACTACAACAATCCGCAGCAGCAGCAGCCATCGCAACTTCCGCCGGGGGAGCCAACAACTTGGGCAACCGTACCGTGTACCTCGGTAACTTGCCCAAAAATGTGAAGCTTGAAGAAATCTGTAACGCCATTCGCGGAGGATTGTTGCAAAATATCAAGCTCTTGAACGACCGCCACGTCTGCTTTGTTACTTTCATCGACCCAACTGCTGCCGCACAATTTTATGCTATGAGTTCTTTACATGGATTAACCATTCACAACAAGCGTTGTAAAATTGGTTGGGGCAAACACTCGGGCCCTCTTCCAAACCTAATCGCATTAGCTGTTTCTAGAGGTGCTTCCCGTAATATCTACTTGGGGAACATCAACTTCGAAGAGGATTCAAAGCTTGAAGAACCAATCTTCACCGAAGATGCTTTGAGATCCATCTTCGAAGAATTTGGAACCGTCGAACAAATTAATTTCTTGTACGAAAAGAACTGCTGTTTCATCAACTTTGCTAACATTAGTAACGCTATTCTGGCCATTGACAAAATCAAGTCCAATCCTCATTTCAAAAATCTGAAGATTAACTTCGGTAAGGATAGATGTGGTAACGTTCCAAGGCAGTTGTAAAGCAAACTTCATGTACCTTTCTCTTTTATCTTATTTGTTCGAAATGAAGCAAAATAATGAAAAAAAAAAAACAAACAAACAATAATAATCACAAAGAATAAGGGAATTGACAGAAAGGATAGGATAAAAGCTATTAAAAACGAGAGCCTATCTTCATTCTCGCCCATTGCATTTATATCCAAAATTTACTAAACAGTAAAAAAAAAAACAAACTATTAATTCTTTCTTTCCCCCTACATGATAATACTTTCTACCATATAGAGATATTCCTCGATTATCGACCAACGTGGTTACATTTTTTTTTTGTTACACCCTTGATACATACATTCATTCATTCTTTCCTTTGCGATCGCTGCAAGTTTCGTTTTATTTTTTTTGTCTTCCAATTGCAAAAATGATTGAACCTCACATAAAAAAATCACCACATGAAGTTGATCTTAAACATTCACTTTCTCATTCACCATCATTTGTTTGGTCATCTATTCTTCAACCTTTCTGATGTTATTTTTTTTTTTTTTTTATTATTATTACTATTCCTATTATCATCATTCTATTTTTTCATTTTATCTTTTGTTGTTGTGACACTTTAAACTCACACCTTGTATTCTATTTTATTGTTATCATTGATAGTTGCTTATATTTCTACGCCTTTTTTTCACCTTCACATGTTACACTATTATTTGCCATGAACATTTTTATACTTTGATACACCTTTCTGTTTAATAATATCTAGCAGTTTTAACTGATTCTTATTGAACTCTTAAAAAAACACATATCAAACCTAATCTAAAAAATATCACAGACCTTTTGCTAATCTACTCTTATAAAACAAGTATATAAAACCTGACAATCTGTCACTTTTGATCCCCTGAGATATATCTCAGAAAATTAGGATATCAACATGCAACCTTCAAAGGTTGCGTAGATTATAAGAGTACTGTCGCTCCAAAACTGCTGAAAAATCTGATACCAAAAGGAAAATTACTGCTTTTGCTCTCATGACGGCTTTATCAGCTTATAATATTATTTTTGTTTTCGATTTAATTTTTTTTTTTTTTTTTTTTTTTTTTGTTTTCGAAGATTCCCCAAAGTGCATTTTAGGGATATATATATTAAGGATTGCCCATAACAACATTCTTTTGAATATGTACAAACGCATAGAAGTTAATGTTTGAGGAGTTTTTTTAACAATAGACACAGATCAAACAAGCGTTCAGCTACACTATAAAATAAAATTTAAGCTGTGTAATATATATTCAGGACCGTGAAAAGATAAATTTGACGCGAAAAGAAGAAGGTTATACTGCAATGAAGATAATTAGCAAGCATGATCCAAAAGGAGGATTGCAAGTTGCTTTAGACATTGAATCGTGGGCGATAAAGCCAATGACATATAATGAATCTGAGGGGCAATGGGAGTATGTTGTAGACACAGGTGATAAAGAAGTTGAGAAGGTTCATTTTAAGTTCATCGATGGTAATGGGACTTGGTTTACCGATAATGATTTCCCCAAAGAATTTGATGATATTGGAAATGAAAACAACGTTATTTATTCTAACAGCAATGGCCCCGAGCTAAAGAATTACGTAACTAATACAAATGATGCGAATGATTCGCCAACCAACACCCCAAAGGAACAAAACTTGGCTTCTCTTCCAGAAACAAAGACTGTAAACAACAACGACACAAAGAAGGAAGAAAAAGACAAGAATGTTGAAGCAGAGAAAGCGAAAGGGGAAAATAATGATAAAGGGGTAAAGGATGAACCAAAACCAACTAATTTCGAAAATAACAAGCTAGGTTCAACAACACAAAACAAAACTGGTGAAGAACACTCACAACCCCAAGAGGAAGTTCAAGAACCGGCTGCTAAAGCAGAAACCGCAACGAAGAAAGAAGTCTCTAAAGAGAGACCCACTACTGCCGAGACGTCAGTAACTCATAGGAGTGATCCAATTACCGAATATTCTTCATTTTTGGACAGAATAATACTGTTTTTGAAGAGAACAATCAGCAAATGGTTTAGCTTCCAGGGATCTTCATCGACAAATTCTTGAGTAAAATATACCCTTGGGCGTAATGATTAGAAAAACACGCACAGGCTAGAAAATGAGAGAGTAATTGCGATTAAAAATCTTGACATACCCCGGTCAATAATAATATTCGCACCTCGCGCAACCAGGATCCATATAAAGGCACTCTTATGCTAAAAGACATAACTATATATACTCAGCAATCACTAATCTTATATTGAAAAAAAAAAGTCAAGACAAAAACAAGACAAAATTTAGGATTGGTCCAAGGTTGAAAAGGATCGAAACTATACCCGAAAGGAAAAATGACAAAACCTAAAAACACAAAAGAAAGGAGCAGACAAACAACTAACCAAGAGCAAATTATTATATTGATTTGATAAATATTGAACAAAGAATAACTTTGTTGTTATATATCTGGGTTGTCGCTCGAAGCAACGTTGAACAAAATGTCGTCGTGAAAGAATAAAAATATATCGTCTTTATATATAGTCGGGAGGGAATTGAAGAGACAAAGAAAGTAGAGGTGTGGAAAAAAAAAGAATAATAAACCGAAGAAGAACCAAGAGGTAACCAATCAATATTTTAGCTTTTAAGCCTTGTGAAATATGTTGGTGAAGAGACTTTGTCATAATTTGCCAGTCATCAAACAAAAAACAAGCAATCATTCTATAGTAATTGGGTGGGTATTTCAAAACTAGTAGATTGGTTGTCCAATTCTGAAAGATAACCACTTCCATGGATCCGCTTCAGCTTCTGGAGAAGCCTCTCTTTTATAAATTGGTTGCCCTACTCTAAATGATAGCCATTTCCATGGTTCAGCTTCAGCTTCAGCCTCTGGAGAAGCTTCTCTCTTGTAAAGTGGTTGTCCTACCCTCAAAGATAGCCATTCCCATGGTTCAGCTTCAGCCTCTGGAGAAGCTTCTCTTTTGTAAATTGGTTGCCCAACCCTCAAAGATAACCACTTCCATGGGTCAGCTTCAACGGATGCTTCCCTTTTACTCAATATAGTCTCATTAGCATATGCGATGCTTGCAATGGTAGTGTTCAAGAAAAGGATTCCACTATGGGTACCATTGTTAATCTTAACCAATCCGACGTCATCATCTGCAGTTAAATCTAAGAAGCCCAAAATGGCCTCAGAAGGAACCTTGATTGAAGAATCATCAGATTCTTTTTCGGTTATTGGAGCAGCAATGACGGTAGATAATAAAGCGATTGCAGAGACAAAAACAGCAGAAAGTCTCATTTTTCTATTAGATCAAATATTAAATGTGTAGGATGTTGATTTAGGGCAAATAAAATTTATGACTTTTAATTCTTTTGGCTTATTGCACAGTTAAAAGATCAGACGACAGTAAACTATTAGCTCTCTTTGTATTATAGCAGAAAGATCAGTAAGTGAGGAATAGTTAGTTGTTACTTCTTTTCTTGTGGAATTTAGTAAAGTGGTAATTAATGATAGTTTAAGGTTAATCTGATCGAAACTTTTAATCAAAGAATAACGTCCCTTTTATATACATATATGATCCTTGTCACAACAATGTTACTTGCACGTTGAAGAAAAACCTCATAATCTAAATCATACCCTAGATAGTATCATGTTGGTATGAGGTTTTGCAAAAGACCTTTAGAGACACCAGTTCGAACATACATCTCCATTACATCCAGCATGTTTGCTGTTTCATTGCTGAAAGCTTTCAGTGACTATTTAGGAAAGATGCTTTCATAATATTTTCATTATACTAATGAATTTAGGTGCCCATACTTCATTTCACTGAAGATGCTGTCAATACTACTTCCGCATTGCCTCATATACCTTCCCATTTTGGTATTGTAAATACCTTCCTATTACGGCATTGAACGCACATATTCTTGCTAATACCATTGAAACAGACGAATGCAAAGTTAACCGAAATAGGAAAAGCTATTACCAGGAACCGTAAGGGGCAACATAACGATAATCCTCAAAACTATAATATAGTACCCATATACCACTGCCTTAATAACTGAGGTTTATTGATAATGCGGCCATTGTCTAAGTATTTTATTTCAATCTTACTAGTAAATCTTTTATTGTAGTGTCAACTTTTGATCACTCAGGAACATTGAGAAAATATGTCTATTCGGGCCCTAATTAGGAAACTATTGTCTAGAGTCCGTCGCATATGCGGGTAACACGAGATCTATTTTCTCCTAACGCAGTCAAGAACGAAAAAGAAATGAAATAAAAAAAAAAGTTTTCTTTGCAGTGCTTCTGCCCAGAGTATAAATATGAGAGAAATGGTTTATGAAATTTCCCAAGCCCATCAATAGTTAACATACTTTAAAGTGTTAAATTTTGGGTTCTTGAAATTTTGTTTTAAGTCAGTAACGCAAAACTCACAGACATTCGCAGCGCGTAAAAGCATCCTCTTGAGGTTGAACCCCTCCGGGGCGTTCCGGGCCCATGAAAAGTTGGATTTGTGCTGCAGTTTGTATAACTATTCTCGCATGTACTGGAGAATAAACCCCATCGACTGATCTTGGGTGCAACGATTCATCTGTTGCCTGGACTTGTCCAGGTCTAAGGGTCTACCTTCGCGTGCCCGTATGGGAGTGGTTGCAAGGATCAGTCGAACATAATATCTTTTTTACTATTACTATTATTATTACTATTATTACTATTAATTTTTTTGTGTAGTTATTATTTTGGCTTGATTAAGATAGGTGTCGTAGTTGTAGTGTAGCCTGATGCACTATTATCATCCTTAAATTCTAATTTGTCTACTTAAAAGAGGCAGCCAAAAAGGTACATTTACGGTTTTGAAGCAAACCGGAAGCTAGAATTGAAGCCCAAGAGTTCGTTGATTCCTTTTGTCCAATCATTCTCTGTCTTCGCAACACAGTATATTCCTGCATTCTTAACTGAAGGTTTTGCCGACTTGAGTGCTTCCTGGGGTAATGGTAATTTGGTTCCATTGACGTAAATGGTCCCGATTTCGTTCACTATATGGATTTCGTCATTCACATACACATCGTCTTGTGGAATTCCATCAATAGATAGCTTTACCACACTACTGTCCGGTCCTCCGTTATTTTTGGAGCCGATTTTGATTTTGATGTGGGATGTCTCTGGTAGGATCAGTGGGCGGAAAGATAAAGATCTGGGGCAGATGGGGGTTAGCAAAATTGATGGGACCAACGGCGATACGATACTTCCGCCTGCAGATAGGGAGTATGCTGTAGATCCAGTTGGAGTTGCCAATGTGACACCATCTGCAGTAGTTCTAGTTAAGAATTCACCGTCGATATAAATATCCAGATTCGTTAAGTGAGATGAGTCACCTCTATGCAAGAAAATATCGTTCATGGCATGTAGTGATTTTGTCTGCTTTGTTTGACCATTTCTTACTAAATGACATTCAAGTCTAGTCCTATGTAGACATTTAGCCCTGGACGTAAGAACTCTTTCGAAGACTTCTTTATGGTCCTTGAAATCAAATGGTAAGAGGAATCCTAATGTTCCCAAACTAAACGCAAGGACAGGCGGTACTTGTGTATGTGAAAAAAGTGACACAGACCTTAAAATAGTTCCGTCACCACCAAGCGTAACGAGCAAATCTGTTTTCTTGATAATCTCAGAATTGGGCCCCGTGTACAATACGTGTGGCTGGTTGGGGTTCGATTTAGGCATGGATCTAAAATCTTGAGAAATCTCTTCGGCCACATCGGGCTGCACTATAACATTTATTTCCGGATAAGAGTCATGCAAATGCGTAATGAATTCCACCATAGCCTTTCTAGTGGTATTTGTCCACGGTTTTTTCATCAAGAAAACATTTTGCATTGGCCTATGCCAAATTAACGACTGGAGTTTAGAACTAGGCGATGATATAAAATCAGGTAAACTAGTCGCCCTTAGATTACCCACATCTTTTAAGGTAACAAACCTAGAAGAATCTCGTAGTTTTACTTCCGTATAAAACCGACGTTGCAACAACCCAATATGCTGACTGAAAGCATTACACTCTTTTCTCCAAAAGTGTATCATCTTTTGCACTTTTGACCCTTTAATGAACCACCTATATTAGTGTTTTAATTCTAGTAAAATAACTTTGTTTCTCTCACAAACACAAAGTATGGTAACAGCAATATAGAACTGTAACTTTGTGCAATCTTGATTCCAGTGTGTCAACTAAACTAGATAGATGCAGGTCTTACAGAACTTTTTTTTGGATGAGTAAAGCTTATGCACCTTTGTTAAATTTGAAATGCGTATAGAAATTTTTCAGGTTCTTTTTTTCCTGATACCTCTTTCCGATTATGTTCGAAGGTTGCTATGAAACGACTGCATAGAAATAGTCTAATAAACCGGTGTTACCACTGGAGGCCTGAAGAACACTAATCATTACTTTGAAGATGTACTTGAATTGTGAAAAAAAAGAAGTTATCTAAGTGAAACTCAATTAAAATTGCAGTTATGATAAAGGTTCAATAATGAATCATACTCGCTAAATCCTTTGCATGACTAACTATAATATATGTACCTACATCCGCGAATAGAGAAAAGAACAGCATTAAAACTTGTCATATAATATCATGGCATAGTCCAGTTCTCTTTTGAAATAGATCTAAAGTAGATTTATACCTCATCTGATTTTAGAAGATGGTGCCCTCTTGTGGTTGTAGCAACTTTTTGTTGGCAGGAGTAGCCATTTCCTTGCGTAATTCTAGTAACACTGTTTCCATTGTATATGATCTCTTCCAGTCCCTTAGAGTATGGAACTTTTCTCTTATAACCTCTCCTGTCTGAGAGTCGACGCATGGCAAGTTAACTTTCGACACGAATTTTACTTTTGGTGGCTGATCTGGGTACGAAGGCCCACATTCAATTAGAAGCGAATATATCCTGTTTTCATGATTACTATGAGGAGGACCAAGAATCGTACCGTTCCATTTTGTCATAGTGATATCGTCAGAATCAGCTAGCCCATAAGAACATGATTCAGGGCCAAGACCCTTTTCTCCCTTTTCTAATTCTTCTAGTAATCTAAAACTTCTTGGCCTGTTTTCAGAGGAGGACAATAAATGTGCATGCTGGCATTACAGATCATACCCTATATCAAATAGGAGATATATAATACCACATAGTCCATGTTTCATCGTTAGTAATTTGAACGTTTATAATCATCAGATACTCGAAATTCTGGTCGTTGTAGTTAAAATCTACAACTTATACAACTCGTTGTCTTTGTTCTTGTGACATACACCTTTGACATTGTGGTCACTTTTTATACCCTATATCTTAGTTTCACAGTGGAATTAAAATCAAGACTCAAGAAGCACTGTTCTTGGCACCAATTGCCTTCGTTACCTGTTGAACTCCTTATTAAAAGGGAGTTTCCATCATATGGTTTTCTATTTTTTTATAATAGTGATATTTTTTTCTTTCATTTTTCTGTATTGGTATAATTAATGTCAATTTAGTTACGGCATGCATGTAGAGCGTTTACTTGATAATATATAATGTCATCGTATTTTGAATAGAATAAGCAAAAGGTTGATGTTAGGCAAGGCTTTTCGAAATGCATCAAATTTATTTCATCTGTCTTTACCTAAGCTAATTTATATTTTCTAAACCGTTCTCTTTGGCGCATTTTTATTATGTCTGGAAAGGAGGGTTCATCACCATATCAGGAAAGACCGTTGGAGGCTCTGGATGCAGACCAACTTCGACATGAACTCTTAACTTTGAGGTATCAGTATACTACTCTACAGAACGAATATGAAATCTTCAAACTAAGCTCCGAAAGAGAAACGAACTCTCTTCAGAATAAGTATGACAAGAGTATGAATGAACTAGACCGCGCGTTAAGTGACACCAAACTGTTGTACGAGGAAAATATGAAGTTGAAGGACAGTTTAAAGAGTAAATCGGACAATTCGAGTGAGGAATCAAAACTAGTCACTTCATTGCAGCGCCAGGTAGGCGAATTGAAAGATGAGTTGGATAAAAGGGATCAAAAAATCGAACAATTGAAGCATGAAACGGCGTCCATTAGAAAAGAAGCTGAGAGTAGCGTAAAATCGTTGGAATTGGAACTTGAAACTTCACAAAAGCTTCTCAATAAGCATAAAGCTCATGTAGATGAACAATATAAAGAAATTCAAGAGCTGAAATTGGATATCGAGGCGAAAGATGCCCAAATATCGAAATTGCAAAATGGTCAATTATCCGATGCGCATCAAAACTTCTCTACCCAAGATCTTCATGAGATAACCATACTAAATAAGACATTGAAGGAACAGCTAAGTTACACTAAAGAATTAGAAGACATGAACTTGAAACAAGCGACAGAGTTGAAAAAGTTGAAACAACTAAAGGATGTTCAAACGTTCTCGAAACACGAGAATCATGGTTCACAACCCAGTTTCAACGATGTGGAACAATTGAAGCAAAAAATAGAATCCTTGGAGATAGAAAATTTATCTTTGCAGGAAAAAATGACAGAGTGGGGTATAGATAAACTTGATCCGCGATTTGATGGTCCCAATGCTGTTATCGAAGAGATTTCCCTTTTGCAGAGAGAAAATACTTTTCTTATAGATACAAATGCCAAGCTTCAAAAAGATTTTAACCAAATGTGCATGTTGAATGACGAAATGGCTATCGAGAGAAATCAACTCTTGGACTTGAATAAAGATTACGAAACAAGTATTCTCAATCTAAAAAGACTAAATCATGAGCTTGAACAACAAAAACTCTTATCCTTTGAAGAATGCAAAATATTAAGACAGGAATTAGAACAACTTGAATTTATAGGCGAGGGGAACAGTGAAAAGCGTACAAATCCAGAAAATATTAAAACGCATGACATAATTGATGGATACAAGAACCAAACGGAAGACCTAACAAATGAACTCAAAAGATTGAATGAGGAATTCTCCAAGTCTGATGACAGATTGAAGAAACGTAGGAAGCTGACACATAATCTAAGTGTAACATATTCACAACGACTTAACGACTTAGTTCTAAAGAACAAAGAGCTGGAGAAACAACTACAAATAGTTAAAAATCATGCAAATACCTTGGAGCAAAAATTAGCTGACCTTTCAAACATCAAGGAAAAGAAAATCAGAATCCTTCAATTGCGCAACAACCCTTTATTGAAAGAGCACTACATAAGAAAGGAAAAGTTGAAACTTCTAGAACAAGAAAATGCAGAGTTGCTTTCTAAACTTAAACCCACAGAATCTGTTCCAAAATCTGTTTATGACCGCATATCCTTTGACATGAAACAGCTGGAAAATGATATTTATAATTCAAACAAGAAAACAACTAGACTAAAAGAAATGTTCAACAAGAAATCTTTAGAGTTTATCGAAGCAGTCAACTCCTTACTAGGATTTAAACTGGAATTTTTAAGTCATGGAAAGGTTAAACTGATATGCTGCTACCAGCCAACCAAATATCTAATCGCTGATTTAAAATCAAATACTTTAAAATCAGACCTAGCTAACATTATACCGGATTGGGACGAACTATTTCAAACATATGTCGCAGAAAAGGGGGAAATACCCTTATTTTTATCTTATGTTAAAATAAGGCTTTGGGAGCTAGCTTATTGATAGCTTACTATGTACATTTAAAATTATCAGTTTAATTGTATGTTTATAGCAGCAGCGTCTATTAATCTTTTATTTTTTGAAGAAAGATCAGCAAAGGTTTTTCTTGATTCTTGGTAGAAAATCAACATGTCAACATACTTAGTGATGCATGCATGTGATACGTAATTTAATACCTTTATTGAGAGCAAAGATGAGCATAGCATAGCAACTGATCGGTAAAGGATGGCAGAGCATCGTACAGTGACTAATAATAACATACAGTCGCTTTACCCAACTGTGCTAATACTTTCTATTTTATTAACTGGTGGTTTTATAACAGCGAGCTCATTATTCAACAAGCATTTCAAGCAATATAAATCGGCAAAGGACATACCGCAAAGTGTTTTCAGGAAGGAATGGCTCTATGGAAAAGTAACTTCAGTTGGTGACGGTGACAACTTCCACTTTTTTCACACACCAAGTGGCATCTTAGGTGGTTGGGGATGGCTAAGGTCAGTTCCGGAGCTTCAAAAAGTTACAATACAACCTTCAAAGAAAGCAACCCAATCGCTCAGCCTATGGGATAAAATATTCAATTCAAATGTGAAAAGTTATAAAGAGCACTTTATGAATTTACATGTGCCAGTAAAGGGGAGAAGAAATCTCCCCACAATATCTGTTCGTCTTTGCGGCGTTGATGCTCCAGAAAGATCACACTTTGGAAAAGAAGCACAACCTTTTAGTGACGAAGCTCTTAATTGGTTGAGATACAAAATACTCGGAAAGAACGTGTGGATAAAACCATTGTCTGTAGATCAATATGGGAGATGCGTAGCTAAAGTACAATTGTGGTCATGGTATAAAGGTTGGCAGAATATTAGCATTGAAATGCTAAGGGAAGGTCTTGGCGTTGTTTATGAGGGAAAGACAGGCGCTGAATTTGATGGCGATGAGAAAAAATTCAGGTATGAAGAGACAATTGCAAAGAAGAACAAAAGGGGATTGTGGTCACAACGCAAATTTGAAACTCCCGGATCGTTCAAAAAACGCATATGAACCTCTTAAATAAATCCTTATTCTAAGTTGAAGAACCATTCATTATGTAAATAAATAACAATTTGTTTCTTGTATATTATATATTACTTAGCATTTCACATAAATACCATGTCTCATTTCTTCAGCTCTTAGTTCGAACATCAATTGAACATGAACAAAAAGAGCACAGTTGGCAACGACGAAGAATACCAACCCATCAAAGGTACCGAACATTTCTTTGAAAAATAAATACATTCCATCAGAGCCCAAGCAGAAACCATATAAATTAGCAGTAATCATCATCCATATATTTAATATGGCTCCACAACCACACGCATATCTATACCATGGCTCTTTACTGTAGGTATTGAAATACTTGGAAAGTACTACCTCTGGGATTAAGAATAAAACGACTAACCAACCCCAGAATAATAGCCGCAATTCTATATCATGCCATACTGCAACAAATGAAAACACGGCTAAAGAAGTCAAAATTCTATTAGAGGAACCACCCAAAGGAATATAGATATACCGAACGATCCACTTGTTATATGATCTGTGCCACGCCCTCCAGAACGAAACAGGTGAGTAATTATTATCCATGCAACGAATCATATTTTCGGGAGCATCAATACCGTCCAACAATGCCCATAGCCTGAAAAATCTCCAAGGAATCAAAAGTTTTAGCCAGATGAGGTTTAAGTTGAAAAGACCAATCATAGATATTTGGAATGGTGTATCATTAGTCCAGGCTTTAGTTTTTGATACAGCGACGACATAAACAAAATGTAGTAAGAATTCCATAACAAATAAACAGAACAATAGTCTGAAAGCATACTTACCTATTCTCTTATAATTGATAGATGGCAATTCATGGTATGTTTGATATAGGTAATCGTTAAATGTCAAAATTGGACCAGCAATAAACAACGGTGTGTAAGTAACATACGCAATATATCTTGCCAACGAATATTCTTGAATGTGATGAGGTGCGGAGAGTCTGGCACGATCATCTAGAAGCACCGGCTTAGATGCATTTTCTTCAATGGTTTCCAGAACTTGTGTACTAGAGGCCCTTTTCAATTCGAACCTTTCGGGTGAAACGCTCGATGTTGGAGGTGGGGTGGCCGATGGGCTGACGTGAATGTTTGTCCAGCGTTCTAAGAAGTCCATATCGAACGAAATTGCTCTTAGCAATGTAAAGTTGTAGAAAACATCCCATCTTGCGATGATTCCTGTGTACGATCCGTCCAAGGGCTTTAGAATTGGTAATATTTGACCAAATGGTAAGTTTCTATAGGAGTTGTTAATGAAAAGAGAACCAACCCCATATATCCATACGCATGCGCTAGCAAGGGGCCTTTGTCTCTTAAAAATTTTAGCAAGTGAAAACATAACCATCATGTGGAAAAGTACACGCAAACTGTTAACACCATGAGCACCAACCAAAAAGATCAAGCCAAACCAAAAGTCAAATTTAACCTTCTCTACATTAGTGAACCGTAACACCAACTTTTTTATGATTAAATGCAATGACATCAATCCCATTAAAAGTGGAATATTATCCCTAAAGAACCTATACTGAGCATCGCTATTATCAACCTTTCTCCCAAACATCCAACCCTTGCTCAACAAATGTTCAAACTTGTAGTAATTGGGGTTCCATGAATTCGTAGCATCCATTCCACCCTTCAAAAGCAATGGAAGAACGACTATCAAAATCCCCCAATATATCTTATATTCCATTGAAGACCATCTTGATGGAGGCTCTGGTGAAGTTTTAGCCTTCCTGCGAGAGTCATTACCTGGAGAAGATAGCCTTTCATCCAATGTGTCTAGCGAGAAGAAATCTTGTACTCTAGAAAGAACAGACTGCATTGCGCAGGATAACTTAGTTCAAAGTGTTCTTCTACTCACGATTATTTTAAACTATATTTTTTAATATAGCAACGCAATTCAAAATGCGTCCATTCCGTCCACTTCTTCCCAATTCCAAAGCTAATGGTTAGCCAGTAAAAGTTGTTGATCCTAATGTGTCGTTTGAATCTACCTACCACCACAGCTTGCAAAAACTATACATATGTTACTAAAAAAAAAACAAAACACAGGATACTGTGGAGGAAAATACAGCGTTATGTTTCGCATTTGTTTCGCATATATTTCTACAAACCTGTATAGTTCTCATTTTACTTTCGGGCCATTTCGCGTAGAAGTACCTCCGAAGGGCCCCGTTCGAAATCCGACCGAGATTCCCGAACATTAAACGAATTTCTAATTTGTTTCGCAAGCGTTTCCCACAACCAAACCATTTCTCTTCTTTCGCTTGCCGTTTATTGATGCCAGTTTTATCCGGCAGTGTCCGAGTTGAAAAACTGGCGATGTGTGGGTGTAGTAGACGCTTACGTGCCAGGGACGTTTCAAAATTAGTCGCTTTTTTCCAGTAAAAGCTATGTGGAAACGAAATGAGCGATAGAAACAAAAGGGAAACAGTAGCGAAAAATCTCGGTAAATCATGGTTTTCTATGCTCTGGAGAACAAGTACAATACAACTGAATGTTGATATGATGATATAATTATATGACGGTAAATAGGCAAATAACGGCGATAAGGATTGCATTTGAAAGTGAGCTAGTAACTATCCCACTGCCTTGAATTAGAGCTAAATAAAAAGTGCTTGAAGAATAGTACAATAGAACAAAGGGTACTAGTATCAAGTCATGATGTTTTGGGGGTCCAAAAATGGTATTAGCTCAAAGTACCAGTATTCCAGCACACCGACATTTATGGCAGAGCCTTGGTCTGTATACACAGCAAAACCAAAATCGTCGAGTAGCAGCAGCAGCAACACAGTGGATAAAGTTTCGGTGTTTATATTCGATAAAAAACAGTTTGAAAACTACTTACTTCATTACGGGATTATTAAGTCCAAACACTCCTCTCAAGATAAGCTGTTTCTCAGCGAAGCTTACTCGGTATTGAAGAACCAAGTAAATAACCTAGCGAAATTTAAGCATCCAAATATCTTGCAACTAGTGGAGCCATTAGAGGAGCATTCTAAAAACTTTATTTTCGTTACAGAATATGTATCAGGCTCATTGTTCAACCTCTTTCAAGATCAAGAGCCTTCCTCATCGTTTGGAGAAGAACTACTACAACCCAATGAAACGGATTCGCTGACAATACAAAGAGGTATTTTACAGGTATGCCAAGCGTTGGATTTTATTCATAATAAAACCTCATCAGTGCATCTCGATATTCAGCCGAAGTCTATCTTTGTCAATGGTAATGCGGACTGGAAATTATCTGGGCTTGGACATTTGGTCAAACTCCCTCAAGGAACAAATGTAAGTGACTATACTATACCTCATTACGATCCCAGAGTACCATCATTTTTATACATAGAGCTTGATTTCGCAGCTCCAGAATTAGTCTTGGATGAAACAATATCACCAAAGAGCGATTTATTTTCCTTAGGTTTGTTAATATATTACTTGTACTACGGGAAGTCCTATTTCTCATGTGAGAATTCATCAGAATCATATAGAGTACAATTCGCCAAATTTGAAAAAAAAATCGCGACTTTATCATGGGATACTGTATTCCAAAGAGTACCACCAACTCTAAGATTCTGTTTACCCCGGCTAATGAACCGGGATATTTATTCAAGATATGACAATATTGTTGAATTTTTAGATAATGATTTTTTTAAGGACCCTTTGATTCAAACATTGCTCTTCCTTGATGACTTACCAACAAAAACTATTGAGGAGAAATCCATCTTTCTTAAAGGGCTAGTAGAACTTTTACCGAAATATCCTCTCCAGCTTTTACAGAAAAAGTTCTTGCCAATTTTAATTAGCAATCTTGACCAACTTTGCACGATGAAAGAAATTCCTGATGACTGTCTCAGAATCAATTTGCAAGTCATTCTACTGATTGGCCAAAATATTTCACAATTAACTTTCCAAGAAAAGATTTCTAGTCATATCTTAGAAGCACCCAATGGAGAAATAATCATGGAACATGCTACTAATGAATTGATTGAAAATCTCCACATATTACAGACAAAGATCAAGAAGGAAGTGTTTGATAAAATGTTACTAAAACCTTTATTTGAATATGTTTGTGAGAAGCAGGAGAATACTGCTGTCCAGGAAAATTTGTTGAAGCAGTTACAAATTGCACTTGATACATTTGACTTTGCTACAGCAAAGAACTTTTTGTCTCCTCTAATACAAAAATTATTTACCAAAACTACCAGTGTCACTGTAAAAAATGCTTGTATTAATTGTTTCCAATTAATGACTATGTCTAACTTTATGGATGCTTACATGATTCAGGAAACTCTTTTGCCATTGATAGTTTCAATGAAAACCAGAGATGCAAGAATTCTAATGAAATTTTTGGAGTTTTTCCCTCACTTGTACACAGCAATCGAAGATAAAGAGGAACTTGTAACGAATTCGTTAATTCCAGTCATTTTTTCGTTCTCCATGGCAACTACCTTAAACGCCACTCAATTCAGAAATTACTGCGAATGCTTTAACAATATCGTAGGGAAAGTACAGAAACGACACATTCAACAATTACAACGGGAACATTCAAAAACTCAAGAAATGGAGTCTAAAGATTTCACCAAAATAATAGATACTCCAATAGTCCCCTCTAGAAAGGATACAGACAATGAAATATCAAAAAGCATTAACATCCCTGTAATGCAACCTAAACAGACAAAACCATCAATTGCGAATACTCAAACGAAATCTATACTTCAACCTAGAGGTGCCCCAAGACCAAACACCCAAAAGAGCCCTATCTCCACACCAACAATGAAACCAACTTCTTCCCTGACCGAAAATACAAGTGGAAATATAGCTTCAAGTTTCAATATGGCGAAGAATATGCCTACCAGCAATAATAGGACCGCTAATATGAATATGAATATGAATAATACCAGACCTTTAGATACTCATACTAACAGCGGTATGAGAACAAAGTTAACTTCCCCGCCTACCCCACCAAATGCTCAAAACTCATCACAATCCATAAAATTACCCCCAGGTTTTGGTATAGCCCTTCAACCAAGCAAGAAAGCATAAAAAAGCTACATGGATGGCTTCTGTGCATATGCGTATGCGTATGCTTCTGTGTATAATAAGTACATGAATAAGTTCATATATAGATGTGTGTACGTAATCTGATAAATTAGTTACCCGGACATATAAACCCAAACACCACATAAATACTGTAAGCCAATCGGCTTTATTTTTTAGTTGATTTGTAGCCGTTCTTCTAAAAGCAACGGACTCGATGGTCTTGTCTCGACCGATATTTACTGCTTCCGATGCAGAGGAAAATTGAAAAACCGAAATATCTTACCACATACATATACACTATGTCCATTAATACATTATCGATATAATAGAGGTTTTCTTCCCTTAAATAAGTGATTTGATCCTTTACCCCTACACTGACTTAACCTGTTGGTTTTCAATCTGCGCTAGTTGAGATTAATTTGGGCAGGATCCCTTCCACTCGAACACCATTTGCTGCTATTAAGAAACATCAGTATTGGATTTATTTATTATACCACATCACACTGGGCCATTTAAAACTTTACCAAACAACATGTATATGAGAGCAGCCACCAGAAATAACGTGACGAATAGACTATTTATGACAACTTTTTTAGTTGCGTTTTCCAGCGTTGCATTAAGTTCAGCTTTACCTTGTCCTAGCCATGCGTTAGACTCCGATTCCCCAGTTGTTGAGCAGCAAGATCCTCAACTGCAAAACAAAAAGAACGAGAAACTTTCAAAGCAATAGACCTATCAAAAAATATCGCATTACTGCTCTTATTCGAGTCTGTAATAACTCTTTTTCACTTCTGCCCGTTTACTATTAAGGGCTGTCGGTTAGAACTCAAAGAAGTTTCTAAGTCTTTTCAAAAATGTGCTTAGCGAAATACTGCTTCTACCATTATTTATTATAAAACTACTATTAGATGTCCGGGGGACATCATTAGCAGTATCTCCGCACACATTTTATTTATTCCATATATATATATTCTACAACACACTGCACTATAATATGGTGCTTAAGTGGTTATGTAAATAGTACAATAAACATCCACTATAATAATATACCATCTGTTTTAAACTGAAGATTCTTGAGACTCTTAAGTCTCAGAAAATCTCGCCAATCCCTTAGAGCTCCTATGGCTGCAATACTCTACATTCAATAAATTCGTAACATCTCATTGTCTATTATGTGCATATATTATTATACACACATATAGAAGCGACATGAATGCCGAGAAAAGAGCATTGATGTTACCCGGGTTTATGTTGAAGCCCTTTAGCGATTTTTTTTGTTTGCTGGATTCTACAATTGAATACATTCTGGCTACCTAACTTGAAATGAAGAGAATACATAAAAAATAATTAAGTGAATAGAATAGATTGCTAATACACTAAACACTTTTATTAGAGGTGAAATCAGAAAAAAAAGATTGCTTTCAACTCCTTTAGGTTATCTGGAATATAATACGAACAATTAGCATCTTTCTCTTTTCAATATAGCAGATTGGCCAAGCCGAGTTTCTCTTATTCGCTCAATAAGCTGACTAGCACAAATACAAAATAACAGGAGAGTTTTCTTCTTTCTTGGCTTTCTTTTCTTTCTCCTATCAATATAAGCTTAAGTGGAAAGAGTATCCTATTATTACGTTGGAAATCGTCTAGTTTCTCTTAAACCCAACTTGCAAATTGTACAAATGTCTGCTGAAGCTGTACATAATGTGGCTGATGAGCCTGTTCAAGAAGAACAAATCGTTCATAACAACAATGCACCTGAATCTGAATCTGCTTTGGCAGTAGATGGTGTACAACAACCGGAAGAACAACCAGGATTGGTTGGAGAAGAAGCAACTGCCTCTTGTACTTCTGGAAAAGCAGAAGAAGATGTAAGTAGCTCTGAAAAGGAAGCTGCTGCCGAATCCCATGGCGACACAGATGCTATGGAAGAGCAGTCACAGGAAGCCGCACTTGTCGAACAAAAGGAAAATACAGAGCCTCAAGATCAAGAAGTTTCTCATGAAGAAGTTTCTCAGCAAAAAGAGCAACAAGAGCAGCAAGATCAACAAGAACAACAAGAGCAGCAAGAACAACAAGAACAACAAGAACAACAAGAACAACAAGAACAACAAGAACAACAAGAACAAACAGAGCAATCCTCAGAAGGATCTGAGAATGAAAATTCTACTACTTCTGCTGACTCGAAATCCAATGAGAACACGTTAAATGAGGAGGACCATGCCGTCGATAAACAGACAAATGAGTCTGAAACCGGATCAAATCCGATCGATGAGAACCTTGTTGAAAAGCAATGTAAACTCATTAATGAATCAGGTATCCTACAAAGCCCTACATTCAAAAATGTATCTGAGGAAGAAAAGGTATCTGCCATAATTGCTCTTTTGAACACTGATCCCCAAACAGCAATGCCAAATGCGTTACCACTTGCCCCAGAAAAACCTTCAGAGGCTCAATCCGATTCTAAAAACAAAAAACGGAGATTCCCTCGTCCAGATATGTCTCAACCAATGTCAGCTGAAGAAAGGGCTAGATATGCAGAGTATTTGAATGGAGAAACCAAAATCACTGAAATTCAATCTTTCCCTCCTAAATCCAGATTGTTCATCGGGAATTTACCACTGAAGAATGTGAAGAAGGAAGACCTCTTCCGTATTTTCTCTAGATACGGTCATATCTTCCAAATTAATATTAAAAATGCTTTTGGGTTTATACAATATGATAACCCTACTTCCGTCTTGGATGCTATAGAATGTGAATCTGAGGAGCTAAATTTCGGCAAGAAACTAATTCTAGAGGTTTCAAGTTCGAATGCTAGACCTCAATTTGATCATGGAGATCACGGCTCTAACACGAGTTCAACTTACGCTACTTCAAGTAAGAGAATATATGATAACGATGATAATGAGGATGATGACATGTACAGTGATAATCATTACAAAAAATCTAAGAAGCGCACCCCTCAATGTTTGATATACGTTAAAAAGGCTGCCGATCGTACATATGCATACAGCGTTTTTACTAACATCAGCAAAAAGACTGGGTTAGAAACCGATATGGTGATACTAAAGCCTAGAATGGAACTAAGAAAGCTCGTTAATGATGCTGCGTATGATGGTGTGTGGGGTGTCGTTCTTGTGAATAAGAACAAAAATGTTGACGTTCAAACTTTCTATCTAGGCCCTTCAGGTGAAACAAAATCTGATGAGTATGTGTCTGTTTCCATGGATGAGGCCGTGTCTATTTTTAATAATATCAAAGCCACTAGAATGGGTCCCCCATCAATTTCACCAGTTATGAGTGCACAACCATATGGAATGCCACCTCATCAAGGCGTTATGCCCCAACAACCTTACAATTACATGCCACCACAACAGCACTATCCTGGTAACATGCCAATGATGCCTCAACAACAAATGTATGGAAATATGCCTCCTGCTTCGAATTATGGTATTCCTCCACAAATGCAGCAACATAGTTATCAAGGCTATCCTCAGCAATCACAGATGATGCCTCCACAACAAGGGGGGCTCGATCAAAATCAATTACTTGCAGCATTGCAAAATCTCCCTCCTAATATCGTATCGAACTTGCTACAATTAGCTCAACAGCCAAATCAACAGCAACAACAACAAGCGTTGGGCGTGATTCAACAAATCCAAGCGGGAATACCACTTCAACAACAGCAACAGCAACAGCTACAACAGCCTCAGCTGCAACAACACCCACAACAACAACAACAACCTCAGCAACAGCAACAACCTCCCCAAAACCATCAACAACAGCAACAACCACAACAACAGCAACAACAACAGTCGTACGGCAACTACATGATGCCGCAAGGAATCAATTCACAGGAAAAGCGTGCTTCTGATCAAGCTGGTTCTCAACAACAAGCTCAAACGCAAGCGCAGAACAATAATAACGTTCAATCCCTCTTAGACTCTCTTGCAAAACTACAAAAATAAACACACTCTCTTTGTATACTACCTTCATTCTTTCTGCTCTACATATCTTGCATACATCATCACATCTTATAATTTCTCAATACTCCTCTCTCTGAGAGTATGATATAGCTTGCGAAAAAGAGCTAGCCTGTAAGTTATCAAATGAGTGCCTCAGCACTACTCCCTTTCAAGTTGTTTTCCTTATCCATCACTGGCGCAGAGGATCCTGTAACTTCGTTTTTTTTTTTTTTTTTTTTTTTTTTTGGGTCTGCTTGAATCATGCCTATGTTCAGTTCAGTATTTTTAACCATTGTGTGTGGCTGCTTTCTGTCTAAATTTGGCCAGCAGGTGTCAACAAGAAAATATATAAAATCGGGGTGTTAATATGTGAACATGGGTATAGGCGTTGGTAAAGCAGAATAATATATATGTTTCACTTGCCCATAATTGGCAGGGGTCAAGAGGTAAGATCCATAAAATTGATATGAGATCTGAATTTTTCTCTACCTTGAAAAGTCAGCCTAATGACATACTCACTAAGCTGCTAGTAGCGGGGATACTCATCAATGCATGCTACTTTTATTACTTAACATTTCCATTGAAAAAGACTGAGTTGAAGCCATTGCTAGTTTCTAATTCTTATGGAGGCAGTGGAGTGCCCGAATTGGAAGAGTCATTGACTCCGGAGAATTTTAGAGAATATGTACGACCTCTTGACAAATATAACAGCAGTGCCATCTTCAATACCATCAATGACGCGATGAAACAAAAAAATTGCGATATTCATTCTGTAGGTGTATCTTTTATTCCAGCTGTAATTCCACAAGGTACTCTGTTGTATCATGCGGGGAAGGGAGAAGTTCCGTCAAGTTTTGAATGGGTGGCATTTGATCATGAGTTTAGTTTAATATTTGGATCTAGAGCTCAGCCAAGAGGAAGGGAAAGCTTAAATAACAGTTACCATCGAGTAAAAAAGGATGAAGTACCAGTAAAGAAGACTAGAAATAGAAGAAACAGAAGAACCTGGTCGTTGGCTTCGTTGATGACATTTCAGACAACCAGAGACTTGAATAAAGTTATCTATATAGACGGTGGGAGTGCTGCGAAGACAACTACAGGTGAATTGGACACTCAAGAGCTGTGGTCGAATGTAGTAGGAGGACCCGCAAATAAGAACGATACTTTTTATAGAATTCCAGAAAGAATATACGCCAGACAAATATGTGAATGGGGGAAACCACTTGGTTTAGACGGGTTCATTCGTGTTGAACTTGGTTTTGAGATGGTAGTTTGTGACTTTACCAACGGTTTGAAACTAGTTAGCAATACTACAATTATTGGGAATGATCAAACAGCTGGATTACCGCCTGCTGTTCCTCTAACCAAAGAGAACGGATGGCCTATTAATGAAAATGGTGAGCTCATTGAAGATGAATTGACAGAAGAGCAGCAGAAAATATTGGATCAAGAAGACGTATACCACAAATATTTGACTAATGCAAATGTGGGAGGTAGGTACGACCATGTGAGAGCAGGAAATTTCCATGACTCAGGTGAAAGGAGGGTCAAATTAGACTTCAGATATATGGTGACAGGGATAAATAGAACATGGCTGGACCCAAACACAAATGCAAGAAGACTTGTATCGGACTCAGTACCAGAATCAGTTCATACTGATCTTGTCAATGAGCTAAAACAGTCATTATCAATGGAATCAGGGTTCAACGCGGCTCTGTCTAATGACTGGCAAAATATTGTTAGGGAAATTATAGGTAAATTCTCACCAATGCTACAAAACATACGCGATTCGATCAATAAAAACTACGGTTCTCCAGAAGAAAGAGCTACCAATGCATCTTTTTATTATATTAACTTCATTAAGAGATTCCAAGATGTTAATACAACTTTGGAGCAAAATAAAGAACTAGCAGTATACCAATACTCAGCTCCAGTATTGCCGTTAAAAACGGATTCAGACTTCCTAATTTTCTCCGCTGTTGTCAATGTGGTGAGAGAAGTAGTAGATGCGATATTTGATATACATGCTGAATTAAACCCTCTGGTCTTATCGTACTTGAAGGAGGAAACGCACAAGAATGCTCAACAAGCTATACGGAGTGTCGATTCATCAATTAGAGAATTAATACAATATCTTCAATGGGTAGAGCTGAACTACAGATGCGAAGAGAACTGTGGAACAGGTGGCGTGTGCTACACTCCATCATGGGGACCCAGCGCATTCGGTTGGGTAACTCCAAACGATAAAGATAGTCCAAACTTTGGCTTGAAATGGCAAGACAGTATCAATCGTTACGAAATTGATAAAAACCAGAAATGTGTAAACCTTGATACTATGTTATCTGCAAAATGGAACTAAATGCCACCCGCAATATTCTTTTCACCAAATATATATACATATTTTACATACCCTAGATGTCACTCACTTGACTAAGCGATAGTCGTTTGTTTACCTTAAGTCCCCAGTATTATTATATCCGGAACGTTTTTTTTTTGAAACTATTACCCGCACTTATGTAATTGGCGAGCTCTTTTTTTTTTTTAAAAAACTGTCACCTTAAGAAACGATTACAGTTTTGGCTTCACATACCCGAAAGAAAGGAGAGCCCAAATAATAATTTGAAATTTGTAGATTCGAGACTTCAATTGGCTGCTTCTTGCTCACAAAGAACAAGCCTCGTCCTTTCTATAACAAATTGTGTGCTCGCAACCTCCGGAATACCGTCTATAACTAGAGAACCCTTTTTTTGAATATGGAATTTGAGACAAAAACAATTAAGGTTGATGGGCTTACCAGAAACATACTAGTACAAAATGAGAACGGACCATGTGCATTGGTAGCGTTGACGAATGTGTTGGTGTTATCACCTCAGCACAAGATTGATGCTGAAGAATTGATCCACTTAATAAATTCCAATAGAAAAGTGACGTTGCAAGATTTGATAACGACGTTGGCTAACATTGGTGTTATGATGGATAACGGACAATCTGAGGACGTTAATGAGCTCTTGCAGCTCTTACCACAACTACACACAGGGCTCAATGTCAACCCTGCTTTCAATGGTACATTCCATGATGACCAAGCGTTGGCATTATTCAGGCTTTTCCAAGTACCTTTGGTACATGGTTGGATTGTAGATCCATCCCAAAACCAACAGCAGTACCAGAGTGTCTCTCATTACTCTTATGATGATGCACAAAATGTTCTAGTACAAGCTTATGACATCCAAAAAAATGGTACTCAAGTTGAAAATGCGGACCAGATCTTACAAGATGCTCAATATTTGAAGTCGTTTTTGGCAAGAAGTGCAACTCAGTTGACAGAGTATGGTATCCAACATTTGCACCAACTGCTCCAAGAAAACTCTTACTCTGTTTTCTTCCGTAATGACCACTTCTCTACCATGCGTAAGAAGAACAATGAATTATACATCTTGGTGACAGATTTAGGGTTCAAAAATGCCTCAAATATTGTATGGCAGTCACTCAAGACTGTAAAGGGAAACCACGATTCATTCTTTACATCAGAATTCCTCCCAACTTCTATCGATAACATCACCAGCACTGACCCTGATTCCAATGCAAATGCAAATGCAAACGAAGGTGAGACTGACTTGACTGATGAGCAGCTTGCTCGCATCCTTCAAGAGGAAGAAGACGCAAGAGCCGTTAGAGACCTGTCTTCTCGCCAAGAAAGAAGAGCCGAGAGTGCCCCAACGACATCATCCAAAAAGTCAAAAGATAGAAAGCTGAGACTGAAGAAGAAAATGAAGTGCACAATATTGTAAACTAAGCCAAGGCAAGGCTTCCAAAATAAATAATCGAAAGACACAAACGCTTGAAACGAAATTAGAAAAAAAAAAAACTCAATAATCGATCTATTTAAACCAGGCTCCTTTTCCCACTCCTAATTATGTCGTACTTTTCGACATCCTTTCACTGGATGTAATATAATAAAAAATGAACTAACACTTCCCACGGTTAATATTCTCAAGTGAGCCAAACGCCCCCTGTGTAGATACGTATTCTTCTGCGTAGCAATCTAAATGAAAGTGTTTCCTCTATAAAAAAAAAAAAAACTGATACTTGGACAGTGCTCCTGCTCTACAATTGTGTTTCTGTTCGATAATCTGACATTATCCCTTCTCTCATTCCTTTGTCATACTCATGAAGGGTTCGATATTTTTTTTTAAAAAAGTATAGTAGTAGATTTTGAAAATCCTTTAAAACAAGGAGTTTTAAGGGAATTAAACTTTAAAACTTTTTGTTGAAAGACTTAGGCGCCTTTTCAATTTGGTGGAACCACAAGCTTGATAAACTCGAGATAGCTGTATTATCATCTCTACACTTCTCTCTGATAATTCTTTTTATATTTGATGGATTTCTCGGTCAATATGGTGTTTCACAATCGAAGGATTCTTGAACTTAGGGGATCTGAAGGATTAGAAACGATAATAGGGAAGGGGAGGCCAACAGGTTCTAATTTACTCTTTGAAGATGACGATTTATTTGAACAACATGCAAAACTTGTTGTTAAAAGACTCTTTCCGGCTGATGCTGATACCTCTGTACCACCAAATTTTGATTCTTTCCGGGTTTATGTAGAGTCATTAGGTGATGCTGACCGTATTGTAGATCTAGAATCTGCAGATTGTAACAAGGATGCAAGGATCATTGATTTAAAAGACGGTGACCGCTTTGGTTTAATGAGGTTGAATGAGCCTGTTGTTGAGGGTCAACAACGGCCTGCCAAACTTAAGCTTTTGTTAAATCTTGACATGGGCTCTGAGCCGGATTTGTATAGATTAACATTGACTGACGTGACCTACGAGAGTTCTCCTTGTGCATCGAGATCCAGCAACTTTCTGGACTCTTTCGTCAAGGAAGAGACAGAAGAATCAGATATGGATGCTGATATGATGGATCAAAAGATGGCTGATTGGAACCAGGACACGCAAATGCACCCCTTGGATCCCGATGATATCGATGATGTTGGTGTCGAACCAACTGCACCTAATGTCGTCATTGTTGATCCGCCTGTTGAAAACAATTTCGGATCGTTTTTGCATAAAATTGAATCGTATGTGCCACCTAAGGACTACGTAGTGCTTTTGGATAGTGATGAGGATGACTGTACTAGCATTACAAAATCCAAACCCACAGAAAAGAGGTACAGAAAAAACAGACTAAGAACTTCGAAATTTAAAGTGCATAAAAGTGTTACAATCAGGGATGATGTACCTTTAAAGAACGACAAGAAAAAGAAGTTTGATATTTACAGTGGTTCATTGGGTTTTGTGATAGGTTCGCTTGGAACATTGGGCATTTTAACTGCGGTTGCTAATATGGTTGAGCCATAAATAACGTCTTTCCTTCATAGAAACAACAAATGTGATATGAACCGTATCATCATTTAAACTGCCTTCCGGTAAGGGCTTGACAAAGGGTTCTTTTTTTATTATTATTTATATATATAAATATATATATATATATTTCTTAGGTATTTGGTATATACACGTGAATAAGCATTGGTGTGATTGTTTATTAAAGCATCATTTCATCTTTTTGTCATTTTCCTTTGACTTTGTTGGTCTTTTATATCTGAAACATATCTAAAACATGAAAACTGACATGTAAAAGTGGTGTGGAGGAACATATATATATATATACGTCTACAATACACAAATGCAAAAAGTTAAGGAACCCATTCCGGTTTGTATACATAATATACTATACTTTGGCAGTGATATATAATTTTTATTTGAAATCTGCCAAATTCTCCATGGAACAATGGATTCTTTCTACCAGGATTTGGAAGAAAGAGATGATGACAAAACAGTGATACCGCAAGCATCTACACCAAAGGAAGATCGAATTGATATCTCCGAAAAGGATCTTGAGATAGATTATCTCAAGGATAAGGTTTCAGCGGATAGAGGAGGCCGGTCTGTATCAGGTACGATAACCAAAGTAAAGAAAAGGAATAATAGGAAGAAAAAGAAGAAGAAAAAGGAAAAAAGAAGTACAAGCAAAAGACACAGAGAGTACAAATACGATCGCCTTCTTCATGACCAATATATTACCCAAAATGAGACACCCCTTATTGGACAGCAAAGTGAACGGAATCCAAATGATAACACAAGGATTTTTTTTCCAGGATTATTACTTGGAACCTTTCTGGGATCGATGGTGACAAAATTTTTCCTTGAGACCACATCGCTGTAGTTTGAACTTCATTGTGAAGGATCAACCCTCAGTCGTGGGTCGTTTCTTCCTATTTTGGTTGTAATTGTAGTTATTGTTATTGTTATTGTTATGTCCACGACCATTTGCCTGATGATCATACCTGCCATGGAACCGTTTATTATTATCATTTCTTCTCTCCTTATTTCCGAACAACACTCCTTTCTCTTCCTCTGTAAGCTCGTATTTCAAGTAATTAGCATCTCCCAGTTCTTTAATGAAGTCTAAGATCTTGCTGTTTTCTTCCTTTAAGATCCTTTGATGAAGTCCGATGGTCAAACTAGGTTTTGGATGGAATCTTTTAACCTGGTTCTGGATGTTCTGAATGAAATTACGCTCTTTTTTCGATTCTTGTAGCGTATTGCTATGTAACTCTTCTTCTTTAATGTTGAATTTTTGTCTGTATGTCTCTTTGTTGTTGGAAATCTTGATAAGCCACATCTTCCTCCTTTCTTCCTTCCATTTGGCAATATCATCGTCTGTTTTAAGTACTATGGAAGTTCCAGGAATGCATATCGCTTTATCTTCGGTTTTTGCTGCTCCGTCAATAATTTTCGGCTCATCTTCCTGTTCTTCCTCATTGGTATCCTCGGTTTCATCCACATAATTTTTCGTCGGTGATTCTGCTTGGTCCCCATGAGCTGAAATACCTTCAACTTCATCTATACAAATAGATTTTTCCTCTGGATCACTGTTTCGCGTCAATTTCGGTTCACCCAGTTGCTCTTGCTCTTGCTCTTGCTGTTGTTGTTGTGCTTCCTTCTCTTCTTCTCCTTCATCGTCATCGTCATCGTCGTCATCATCATCATCATCGTAATTGATTTTACTGGACTTTGTTACGTCTACGTACACTGGCGGAGCCACAGGCTGTCCTTGATTGTAGCCAAACCACATCTGTGGGTATGTAGGTTGCGGTGGCAAGAACTGCGGTTGCGTCCCATAAGAATAGCCCATTCCTGGAGGCATATACGGAACGTTTGGGGTCTGGTTTGCATAGTATCCAATGTTTCCATAATTCCCGACCCCCGAATCATTAAGAGGCCGCTTCACCCCTCTGTATTGTTCCTTCATCTCGAACGTACATTCGATTCCCTAATATTTATACCACAAGAATCCAACTTGTCAACCCTCCTTACCAACGTTTGAATGTAATTTACAACTCTTTATTATTTATTGTTCAAAGGCATCCCATCATCTCTATGCCTACATTATGGATGCGATGAGATGCGATGCGATGAGTAGAACGAAAAAGAAACTTTCTATGCGTAAGAAAAACAGTTTTATGCTCCCTTTGGAAAGATACTGCTGCTGCTTCAAGAACGTGATAATCACGTGATAATGTAAAAAAAAGAGAGAAAGAGAGACCCATTCTGAAACTCAAGAGTCTCTTCCCTGCTGGTCACATCTGTTGGAGAGCTCAGCATTAGCGCTATGTTACATGCTTCTGTTACAGTTTCACAGCTTTGTCTTTTCCCCGCAACTACGTAATATTTTCTACCAACGGCTTTACCAGCGAAAAAAGCTAAAAGTTGGTGAAATTTCATGACATTATTAACATATATAAAAAACCTAGAAATAATAGAGGAGTATTGAATGGTTGGAAAGAGGTTCGCGAGAATTGAGGAAGTATACCATTGGAAGGTACATCGGATCGGAAACCAAGTCACACTAAAAAAATACTTCAGCAATGTCTCAACCGGCACAAAGGGCAGCTACACAATCTTTGATTTCTAAATATATTAACAAGGAGACTTTGAAATATGTCTTCACTACACACTTCTGGGGCCCAGTTTCCAACTTTGGTATTCCAATAGCAGCTATCTATGACTTGAAGAAGGACCCTGAGATGATTTCTGGCCCTATGACTGGTGCTTTGGTGATTTACTCTGCTGTGTTCATGAGGTATGCGCTAGCTGTTCAGCCAAAGAACTTTTTGTTGTTCGGTTGTCATGTTGTTAACGAGGCCGCTCAGCTTGGTCAAGCTTACAGATACTTGGATTATCACCATCTTGGTTTGTTGAACAAGAAGTCTGATGCTGAGACCAAGACTGCCTAGATTTTATAGCATACGTTGTGGAAGCTCCCTGTATACAAACGAACATATTCAATAAACAATTGCAAACAAACAAAAAAATAATTGATGAAATTATAAGCTATGCGAAGAATGCACTGTGCTCCACCACCGATAGAGGTCCGCATTTGAGAGTACGGGGAGTGCTACCGATATTAGTTATGTATCATATCTATATTTACTGAAGGTGTTAGGGTATTTTTTTTCTCCCCCAATTGAAAATATTTGATAGACAGCAGAGCTAAGTAACATGTATTATTTAGTCGTCAAACAAGCCTTTGGGTTGATCTACTTGGGTAGGACCCATTTCTTCGTTCTCCAGTTCCAGTGCGTCTTCTGTTTGTTTTCTTGGTTCTTCAAGAGCCTGTCTCTTAAGACCTGCTAGATATGCCGCTTTGTCTATCTGTTTTATGTAAGAGCCCTTTCTCTCAGCAATATCCTTATCATAGGTTCCAGCCCACTCTACTGTGGTTCGCATTCTCTTCGCGGGTTCACTTTGGTGGGTATTGCTGGTAGATTCCGATGATTGAGACTCTGTGTTTGAGTCCGGTTCCGGTGTTTTCTGCTGGTTACTCCATCGCTTGAATTTAAATTTTTTCTCGTGCCCCTCAGCTTCATCCTCGGCTTCATCATCATTGTCCAAATCCTGTACAAATAGTGATCTCTTCGCATGCGGGTATATTGGCTGTCTAGTCAATGGCTTATTTAGCTTTTCTAGTTTCACTAGATTATCTTTTTTTATTGGGGAAATATGTTTCTCCGGCGATACGCTAGTATGTGTAGGGGTAGGCGTTTCTTGTGGCGTTGAATCTTCCACTCTTCCATCCGTGTCAGTTACCTGAACTAACTCTAATATCACACCATCCTTGATGATTTCAAATAAGATTGGATCTCCTGGTTGACAAAACCAAATGCGAATCATATCGTTAGTTTTCCAACAATTCAATCCGTTCAGGAATATTTTGAAATCTCGTAGTTTGAACGTGATGCTCTTCTTCAAGTTAGATGACCTACTAGATGGTCGGCTTCCATTTTCTTTGTTCTCAATAGAGAATATGCAGTAATGCTCAAGATCATGGGCACTACACGTATTTGTTACAGTAACCGCTTGTTTCAAGTATCCTTCGCTTTTCATATTATAAATAGCTTTTGTAAATCCTATAATGTTCAAAGAATTACGGGTGAGCTCTAACTTAATCTCTTCTATAACATTTGACATGATGGACTCAACAAAGTTCTTAAGAATTGATTGATCAAAACTAAGAAAGTTTATTTCATCACTTATGGTCAATGGCGTATTTTTAACTGTAGTTACAATATTATGCTCATTTGCAATACCCTTATTAAACATATCTTCCTGTAGTTCATTTTGAAGAGTCTTGAAATATTCCATTAAACGCGGATCCACAGATTTGGTCTCTTTAGAATTATTGTAAACCGAAAGAAACTTCTGCTTGTACTTCAAACTCAATATGATCTGGATACTCTCCAATGGATCAAAAATAACTTGATATTCCTTATTAAGCAAAGAATTGGTTCTCATCTTGAGTATCAACTTATTTGCTAACGATTCAGAACATCCATCTGAGTTATCAATTGATAAAACATATTCTTTAATCTGATCTTCTTGTTTCAAAGACAATAATGAGAGGTATTTCCCGTTAATCTTGAAACTGTATATTGTGTGTAATTGATCACTACAATCATAGATTTGCTGTACTCCTGCCTCTCCAAATACAATCTTTTTAGGGTCAAAGAAAAATTCTGTGAAGAAGTCTTTGGGAAATCTTACCTTCGCCATCGTTGTATCTGTATTATTCATTGAAGATAATATTATCCCATTTTTGGTAATTGTGACAAAAACATCCACGTTAATTTGCGAGAGTGTACTCAATGATTTCCCCCATATTAGCTGATTATTATTATCATTGATTGTTGCTTTAAAAGACATCTGTAACGTGCTTTCTTTGTCCTTTTGTTATAGTTGTCATGAGAAATATACTGGGTTTATGTATCTTCGCGGTTTACTCAAGTTTTTTATTACAAGAACTTTTCATATCGACCTTACAACAACAAATAATAAAACTGGAGTAAAAAATAACAAACTTGGTAAAATTTAAGGGTACTAACATACACTGTATTATGTTTATGTAAAAATATTATATTTTTATTTTCTATACTATGCTGGTATATCATCTTTCTTCTTCTTCTTCTTCGTCTTCTTCTTCTCACTCTTTTCTTTTGAATCTTTAGACTTACTCTTCTTCTTCTTCTTTTTAATAACAACGATCTCTTCTTGCTCATTCTCAGCCGAGACTACAGACGAGTTCAATTGTTGCTTGGAAAGTTTTTTTCTTAGCTGTTCTAGCTCTTCTTGATCGATCGTATATTCGTCATTGTCAGTATGATCATTTGGTTTGTTGAAATCGAATGACTTCAATTTATTAGATGTTGAGAGTCTGATGGCATTTGGATTCTGGTGAGTGTTTGACTTTTTGATATCATCATTATTATCAAATTGTGGTGCGACTACAATATCCGAAAGAACTTGTACTGAAGGTAATTTGCTTGTCTGTTTTTTCTTGCTGGAAATTTTGATTATTGGATCTTTCAATTTTTCTTGAGATTCTTCTTTATCACTTAAATCAATAAGTTTCGTATCTGATGGGGAGTCAATTTCATTATCGTTAAGATAAAATGGATTGTCTAGCTGTTCTTGTCTTCTACGTTCTTTCAATTCAGCTAACTCTTCCTCTGTAATTGAATTAGCATCCAGTGATGATAAAGATTCGTTTTCATCATTTTCAAAGTGATCATCTTCTTTGAACGTATGTATGCTTTCCTCATCGCTAAAGAGATCTTTTCCATTATCATAGTTATCTTCTTCCTTTAAAAGTTCGTCAAGTTCCTCTGATGTTAGATATGGTGTTGTCAAGTCTACAGTTAGCGATTTAACCAATTGGTGTTGTTGACCTAATAAGAGGGGGCCCAACTCATAATGATTGAAAAGACTTGGTAAAACGTCTGTAATCAATAAAGGTAGGTTATCGTTATCTTCATTTTCTAGTGCGTCCTCGCAAAGTTTTAGTATTTCATAAAACTCCACACTTCTTTCCTGAATATCAAAATTAGTAGAAGTGTAATTATTTTCCAAGAATTTTATAATTTCGGCTAGAACCTCTGATATCTTTGGCTTGGGGGTTGATTCACTGTTCGCAAATGTAGTAAATAGTTTTACCAAAGCTGGAATTAAAATTTGTGTGACATTATCAGAGTAAGTGTGAGCCTCAGCTTTCGATAAAAGTAAATGTATTAGTGTATCGCAATTGTCAATAAGTTCAGAATATTCCCCAAAGCACCAGATTATCTCTCTTAAGAGATCTGGAAGTTTCATGACAATGTCATCATTTGTCAACAATTCTGTCAACTTCTCTAAAGTTTCATCTCTCATGCTTGGAACTTTGACCATGATATTTCTAAAGTTTTCACCTAAAAGTGCCGAGAGTTCGCTATCGTTTAGATCTTGAGAAACAACACTTAAATCTGTTAAGATTTTCAAATACCAGGCGAAATCACCACAAATGTTTTCATAATTGTTTATGCAACAAATTGAAATTATGGTTTTAGCAACTTTAATCTTATAATCAATTGGAATATCAATCTGAATACCTTGATCATTAACTTGAACAGTATCAATATCTACGAACTGTTTTATGAGCATTTTTACCATATTGTGGAGGTTTTTAGTAGATGCAATATTTGGGCAAAGTTCTAATGCTTTAGTTCTTATTGAAATATCAACGTCTTTTAGCAATTTGATCACTAGTGCATCATAAGGAACAATAAACTCGTAGTTAATTTTACCAATGTGATAAAATAACACACAGCTGATATACCTGAGATTTGGGTCTGAACACAAGATGGATGGATCCAAGTGCTTCATACACCTTTCTGCTGTATCATAATCATCAGCTTCTAACATCTGTCCTTTAACTATGCAATTTATCGATTCGTATATCACTGATATCGCGGTGGTTTTTTCCATCAATTCTAACACTTTAGGTAAAATCTTATAACGAAGTTTAGGTTCAACCTTGGACAAGTTGGTGAAAAGCTTCAAGAGCCTAATTATGATCCAATTGTTATCGATTTGGATAAGAAGTTCATAAAATAACGGTGAAAATTGAATGAAAGGATATGGATTATGCTTCGCCAATTCACATATGACACTGACAGTTGCTGAAACAACAGAAGTGTCCTCATCCTCCAAACGTGAAATGAACTTCTCCAACCCATCCCTTAAAGACTCTGGGTATTGAAGGAACACTTTGAATAATGCAGCTATCGCTTTCTTTCTAATATAAGGTTTCCCACTGTTCAACATGAGAAACAAATCGTCACAGATATCTCTAGCTAAGTCAGGTGTGACAATCATCGAAAGGCCGCTTAAAGCAACTCCCATTTTTACTGTTTCATTACTCAAGTCGTATTTCAAATCCTTCTTCAAAAGATTAGTTGCAAGCATTAGAATGTCTGTATCTTTATAGAAGCTTTGAGATGCTGCTAAGTATCCAACACGTTTTTGTTGGAATTTGTTGCTGCTCATAACCTCTAAAATATGGAAGTTTGCCCATGACATATCAAATCCGTACATTTCAAGGTATGTTAGTTTTAAAACTGCATTCGACTTGATGTTGAAATCTGGCGACTTAACTTCTTCACGGCATTCTACAATTTCATGGTTCAAAAATTCTTGAAGCTGTTCTGGTGTTTCGTTGTTGGAACGTATACCCTTTATTAGATCCTTTAACGATTTTTCGAAGAAGATTCCAAACGGTCTGAGCCGTTTTTTTACATCTTCCGCAGATGTTGTATAAACTCCACTCATATCGCAGAAGAGTTACCAACACTGACTGATTATTTATCTTTCAATCGTCAATGGCTCTCTTTGTACACAGTTTAAAATGTTTTTTGTTATTAAACAACATCGAATAGTATGAATTTTAATTATGATCATTATTATTTCATTGTAACTTTTCAGTTTTTTGATATTCCATATTTAAGGTCCCATATATTATATGTTCAAAACGTGAAAAGAACAACAATGCATAGAGAAATGATAAGTTAATGCTCTAGTAAAGACTTAATCACAACAACTCTGCCATCCTTTTTAGAATTTCCATACATTTATACTCAATGGAGGAAAGTAGGTCATGTACCCCTAGTGTTGATAGCCGTAATTATGCAATTCCAGAGGGAGATTATGTGTCAAGTGACTCTCATAGCGAAGTATCTGAATCTGAATCCGATCAATCGTCGCACGTAGATAGTGAAGATTCATTGCTTCCGACTGAGTCTAGTGGGACACTGTGGATGAATCAGATTCAAGAGACCCCTATGTTTGATTCTAGCAAGTTTTTGTTCGAATCATTAAACAATACAATCAACAGCATTGACTTTTCTGAGTCGTTAGCTACGCAAGCAAAAACATCTGCATTGATCAATTCAAAGAGTCGGGAATTGAAAAGCCTAATGAAGCAATTACAAGAACGTTTACAGTACTATACTGACAGATTCAAGCGAGGAGCTGCAGTTTCGAGCGAATTAAAGGTAAATTTACAAATGCTATCGAAGCGTATTGCCACTCTTGATGCACTTATATCAAAACAATTTCCAATTGAATATAATCAATCTAGGGATAAAATAATAGAGAGAAGGTTAGATGATTGAAATCCTGTTAATTTATATCATGAAAATTAAACTATAGAATAGAAATAGAAAGTAAAGGGGGGTACATATATATCATCATAATTACAGTCGTTGCGATCATCGTCCAACACGCCATACCTCTAATCCAATGATATGAAACTTAGAACCTTCCCTACTTAACACATCATTTCCGAATGTAAGACTAGGTGACGTAACACCTTTAAACAATCCGTCGTCTATCCACAGTCCGTAATGTCCATCACCCGCACCCATGGATAGGAATTTACTGGTACAATAAATTGAAAACTCGTTTATGCCTGTATAGGGGAATCCGCGTAACTGCCAATTGTGCAGTTTATTTCCAGACGCTTCTACTTTCTCGTTACCATGGAGTTGCAAGTCCGGCACTTTCTCTAATTTCCATAGGAAACATTCCCCATTTCCGTAGTACCTTCGACTGTCCGTTGGATGGAAAGGTTCATTAGCATATCCACCAAATATTCCACCCTTTTTGTCTCTTATTACTAAAATATAACCAACTCTTGCATTTGTATTTGTATCATATTTTATATTATCATATAATGAGTGCAAAGACGCACCATGTTGCTCGAGACTGTAGAGTAATGTCCACTCTGTGTATAACTGAATTCTCGTTGGCATTAGCTGTCGCAATTCTTCGCACATCTCCTTCGTGAGTAGCTTATTCTTTGTCTTGGCAGAATATCCTAACAATTCCACTTCAGGCAATTTATCTTCATCTTCCAGGCTTGCATGTTGTGAGAATGATTCATTCTCCATGAAGCTATCATCATTTCTTTTACCCTTATAAGTGTTCCTCATCGAGTCCTTATCGCTATCAAATGAAGCGTTCCCTAAACTCTTGCCCCAGCTGTGTAGTCTACTTCTAAAACCATCCATTTCTGTGATCACTGATACTTTGGTCTCGGCAAGGCGGGCTTTTCTCCACTTATAGAACTATTCGTCCAACATATTTTTTGTGGGGGATTAATGTTCTTTATTTTAAGGCTTTTATTCTTAAATAGCATCATGAGCTAGTCGTTCATAAACTGTTGAAACAGAAATATTTGTCCACGTGATAAAATAAATAGCCGGCTTTCCCCTTTAAATAATATGAACCAAGAAGTGCTATGATGCATTATAGAGATTCATTTTATGGTAGTATGCAATTGGATGAAAGTCTTGAACAGATTTTCCATAGTCTATAGGTAAGTATATATGCATTTAATAAATAATATAGTGGAATAGTAGATTTGGTCAAAGTTATTCTTGTTTTCTTATTGAACTAACATTCTCCGCAAGAGTTGGCTTGGACTTTTCAATACTGTTTTTTGTTGCAGTTGCTTCTTTGTTCATTGTTTTAGCGCATTCGAGCATTGTGTGCGCTTGTTGTGCTAATTGCTGGAGGTGAGAAATCACAATCTCATTACCAGCACTAAATCCGTAAATAGAGTATTTGATGCCCACTTTCTCGCAGAATTTGATCGTTAACGGTTGAGCATCTCTTAGGTTATGTCTTGGAAGTCTTGGGAACAGGTGGTGAATAACTTGAAATTGTAAACCACCATGGAAAAAGTCTAGCCATCTAGGACAATCGACGTCCATAGACGTTCTCAGTTGTCTCATTGGGAAGGATTCTGTCACTCCAAGATCAGAAGTTGACATGGCAAAATGTGATAGAGTAATTTGAACATGGACAATCATCGTAGCGACATGAGAGATCAAAATGTATTTTACTCTTTCTGATATTGTTGGTAATTGCCTGTAGCATACTAGGTAAAAGAACCAATAGTTGAAGAAAATTAAACCACATAATTCAAAATATCTAAACCAAGCAGCTTTACCCTTACGAGGCCCTTGTCCAAGGAGGACGTGAACCCAGCTTAAGCGGTATAGATTAAATCTTCCAAAACATAGGATAGGGTAGTACATGTAATGTTGAATTGGAATCAGTTTCTTTGCAAAACCGTCAAACCAAAGGAACTTCTCGTAATAAGTTGAGTAGACATTGTGAAATAATCTTGTACTGACTGCAAAAAAAGGTAGATGTTGAATATCCGGATCATGGACTGGATCATTAGTTACCAAGTGATGGACGTTATGATTCCTTTTCCACCAACCCAAAGATAAGCCACCGACAAACGAGGCGATTAGCATACCGATAATATTGTCGATCTGATAGTTGTGAGTGATAGATATATGACCTGCATCATGGGCAATAAATACCAGTTGTTGCCATCCAAACCCTAATGACAGAGCAGAAGCTACGTACCATTTCTTGCTCAAGAGGTAAAATGCAAATCCAAATAATGTACTGATTCTCAGGAATTCCTTCAAGTAACGAGAGTATTTGCACTGATATAAACCCATATCTGTAATCTCCTCGTGCAACTTCCGATACTCCTCTGCAATATAATTTTGCGTTTCCACGTCAAGTGCAGGGAAGCTTTCTAGATCATTTTGCACACGTTCATTGTCAAAATTTTCAGAAACTACTGCGGGATCTACTACAACCTTCTTTTCGTACGCTTCCTTTAGATCAAGCGAGGGAATGACACCTTGCGGTATCTTTGGATAAAGCTTGTATTCAGTCTCACCGGCCATTTTTCCCGTGGATAGAGACTTCGTGTATTCATCACTCTTATCGACTTTTTTCCATGTGGTCGAAAGCACGGACTCATCGGCTTCTGTATCCTCATATGAAGGCGAATCTTGGTCTAGTAGTCTATAAGTACCTCCCTGAATTGGCGGTACCATATTCTCCCATTTGTAGTCAATTTTTCCCACTCTCCACAATTTAAATGTTGCCGTCGTTTCATCATCATGATACGCCCTCATCTCATCTGTCGCATCACGACCAATCATATGATAAATTGCTTTGTCTCCACCTGGATGAAACTGGACCCATTTGTCTAAATTCAAGACAAGGTTTTCGAATATGACAATGGACTGCCCTCGCGCAATCCGATCTTCGATCTGACGTCGAGTTAAAATCTTGCTCATCACAAGAGCGCTTCAGAAATAATGACAGACTGTTTCGAGGAACGCTCGAATATAAAATTTATTTTGATCCTCTTTCAAATAAATAAACAGAATACCAGCTGTTTGTAGAACACAATTTACAAGTCTCAATGGCTTTTATTATGAGATATCCTTCCTTTTTTATCTTCTTATTCGTATTCACAGTCTATATATATAGCCTCTTTTATAAATAAAGTTCTTGTGCATCTAGAAGTGCATGTAGCCGATATATCTTTCTCTTTCAGCCACGCTTCGAATCTAACGTTTTTACCGGAAAAAAAAAAAAAAAAAAAAAAAAAAAAAAAAAAAAAAATTCAATACTAAGAAGAAAACGTCTGGGTGGAAGACACAATCACGTGACTACGGTTTCAAAAACAAAAACGAGAAAATTAGATTTTACGGTTACCCGGATGTTGAAAGTATTCACGTGACTCTTTATGACTGCACGAAAATTAAAAAAAAAAAAAAATTAAAGACCGCCGCTGCGAATATCAAAACAAACTAAACAAATAGAATAGTTGAACAGAAACTGTAACTGTTACGGAGGGCTAGTTCAAGTGTAAAGGTGTTCGAAGCGAATAAAATCACATCCTAGCGCAAATAAAGTGATTGCGATGGACGATCAGTTTTTGTTTCCGGACGAAAGCGATCCATTGAACACTGGCAGCGGCCAGATGTTTGGCCAAGGAGTTTCGAATGGCGATGAGTACCTTTCGTTCTTAGATGGTAACCAATTACAGGATAAAAATGGCGTTTCGGGAGTTGCAGGAGTTCCAGATCAAACTTTTATCGGACCAGGCATGGATGCTGGCAATATGCGTTCAGAGTCCGCTTCTGGCTTAGAAGAAGCTAATACCGGAGTAACTCCGCAAGCCATTTTAGCAAGAAATTCATTTTCGAACATTGACTCACCGCCTATGAAGAATGGTGCTGCTTCTATTTCACCACAGTCTATGTTTTCTCCTGCTGGTAGAGCAGCTTCATTGAATGGTGGTAATGCAGGCCTCGCGCAGTCGCCTGGTACCACATCTCTACAGCAAATGTTATCTCAACGCGGTACTCCACATAATATAGCCGGGGGATCACCACAACTTGTCGAGGAACAATTGGCACAAAGCAACAGGCAGAACTCGCAATATATGGACAGGGCCGCAATAATTGCCGCCCATCAACAAAGACAGCAGCAGCAGCAACAACAACAGCAACAACAGCAGCAACAACAGCAAAGACTTCAAATGTTACAGCAACAACAGGCCTATAATCAGTTACAACAACAAAAATTGAGACAGCAGCAGGCTCAAGCTCAGGCAGAAGCTCAGGCTCGTGCTCAGGCTCAGGCTCAGGCCCGTGCACAGGCAGAAGCACAAGCCCGTGTTCAAGCTCAAGCTCAGGCAGAAGCACAGGCCCGCGCCCAAGCACAAGCACAAGCTCAGGCCCGTGCTCAAGCTCAAGCAGAAGCCCAGGCCCGTGCTCAAGCTCAAGCCCGTGCTCAGGCAGAGGCTCAAGCGCGTGCTCAAGCACAGGCACAGGCTCAGGCAGAAGCACAGGCTCGTGCCCAAGCTCAAATGAGAATGCAACAACAATCGCCTCAAGCATCTAATCAGCCACCAATCCAAAATCAAAACAATAACCAGAAAAACGTACTACAGAACCTTGATCCTGCCATACAACGGAAAGTTGGCCAAGAACTAAATACCAAGCAGTTTGAGCTCTTCCGGAAGTCTTTCATGGAGCACTGCAGAAGGAAAAACTTGTCTGCTGATATCGCCCATATGATTAATGGTGTCCAAGTTAATCTCTTTATTTTATACATGTATGTTCAAAAACTTAACGGTGGAGAGAATGTTACCAAAGCCCAACAGTGGGGAATGCTAGCACAAAGAATGAATATTCCTGGTCCCAATGGAGGTGAAGAGTTGGCCAAAACCTATTACAGGTTCCTACTACCTTACGAAAAGTATCTAATGACACCCGAAGGTATCAAAGAGACTCAAACAAACCGGATCATGCTACAGCAATTGTTGCAAGATATAATACGAAATATCAGATCAAGCTCTGAGCAGTTTCAGCCCCCAAATCAAAATCAAACTTTTATTCAGGGCCAGAATGTGATACAACCTCATATGCAAATGCAAATGAAACAACAGCAAGTTCCAAAGGCTCAAACAAAGAATAAACCGGTTATTCCTAAACAACCAAAGCCAAAAGCTCCAAGAAAACCAAGAGTGAAAAAGAAGACTAAGAAGGAATTGGAGCAAGAGAGAAAGCAAATGGAGGCATTGCAGAGACAACAACAACTTGAAGCAGAACAACAAATGCAACAGCAAAAACTCCGCTTCGAAAAACAACTAAAACAACAACAGGAATTAATATTAAAACGCCGTAAAGAACAAATCAAACAACTTCCGAAAGTTTACAAAAGAACAATGGCCAGACATTACACGCCATCACAAAGGCCAATTACTACCCAGAATGGATACGATATATCAAAGATATCCGAACTGGGAGAAATGATTCATAACTTTAAACCAATTTTTTTGTTTGCTCCTGAATTTGGTGTCGTGAATGTAAACGCATTAGCAATGCAATTACAAAGCGCAAATAACTCGGAGGTAAATACAGCTTTGAATTCTCTTCTAGTTATCAGTTCGGATAATACTCTTTCTATTCCCATCAATAGGTGTAGAGAGCTACTTGATAATCTCTGTATATTGGCATGTCAGCTACTGAATAAGCTTCTCAAAAAGGATTATTCTAGGATTTCCAGCTCGTATGCAAACTATGGTGAAAGTAATTCACTTTTAACACCACCCACTCACCCCTTTGATGCCGACTCTCGTATAAATCAAATCTTCAATGAGAATGTTAAGAACTTCTCTCAGGAGAGTTCTGAGGAAACAGTTACTGTTGATTCTTTAACTGGTATTGACTACTCCCAACTACCAATTACACCAGCAGATCCAAGTATTGAACTGGATTCAAAGTTGTCTAACTATTCCATTCCAGAAAGGGTGGAGAAAGACATTGATAACGATGAAAATTATACTGATTATCTTCCCGATTTATTGAGAGAAGAGAAGCTAACTGACATATCGAAAATCAACCTTGTTTCCTACACAGAATCTTTAATAAGGGTTAGAGACGAAGTTTCCACTATATTCAGCAAATGTCACGAATCAGGTGCTGAGAATCCACATTTGTTAATTGTTGATCAATTAAGCTCTATTTCTATGATCATAAGAAACCTCTCTTTTAATGAACAAAACTCTGAGGTTTTGGCAAATAATCCATATATGGAAAAATATATTTCTGATATGCTATGGATGATCTTTATACATAAGGATGAGTTTATTTTCGAAAGACGGGTCCTCAATTTCAAGAAGGATATTATATTTGTTCTTACAAACATTGCTCACATGCTGAAGATAGAATCAACTGTAACATGCTTTTTCATTATTCTTTTAGCATTCAGTTTTGCCGATCCAAAGGACCACTTAGAAAATAACAGTGTGTTCACATATCCTGAATATGCAATTGATGTTGAAAAGTATCAAACATATGGCGTAGACGTTTTGGCTAAAGCATTTTCGTTAGGTTACCCAAACAGATCACACTTCAGATCGGTTTTAACTGGGGTATTCACAGAAGAAAATGACGATGATGATATATGTCAACACTTACTTCAGCTATATAATGGTGAGGAAAAATTCAAAATTTTCAATGACACTTTTTCATTTATTATGTCAACAATTCCATTCCAGCAGATTAATCGACTACCTAATCTCATAGAGAGTTCTCTGCCATCAATTTCACAAGCATTGACAGTAGCAGTAGCTATCGTTAAATTTATTGACAAAAAAGACGATCATTGTAACTTTGTGGACTACAATCTCCCATGCAAGTGGTTAACATCTACGGAAAATATAGGTACTAATCTTCGTAGAATTAGTGAGGTTCTTGCAAATATTGCTACCCAGAATAGCAATCTACGGGAGATAAAAGACATCTTGAGCTTAATAAGTGGTTCTGCGATTCAGCTTCTCAGAATGTTGCTTGAAAAAAGTTTGGAAATCGCATCTCTATCGGATGACTCTAATTGTGAAAGAAAGAGAACAATCGAGGAGCTTTCCAAAGTTCCTAATTTGCTTGCCAATGATAATGCAGCCATAACTATCATAATGAATCCAAGTACAAATGTCTTTATGTCTTCAGAAATGAAGTCGTTCTACCATGTTTGTAAAAATATATATTCTGAACTTGCATCATAAATGCGATCATTATATACCAAGTTGTAACACTTTCAATAATACTTTTATTTCAAAACTTGATTAATATTATATGTTTTTTATTAGTTCGTTTTAAGATTCTACAGATATGTTATCACAGTCCAGTTCTTTTGAGAGTTGAGCGTACAAATTAGTTAAAAAAGTCCACATATGATTATAAGCATCTCAGGAACTGATATCATCATCTTCGTCAGATAATACAGAATCAAGAATTTCTTGTTGGTTGATAAATGTGTGAATTCTCTCACATAAATCCGAATCAGAAAGTATATTTTGAAGATCTTCTATATTCGAAACAGCCAAATCTTTGTATCTTTTAAACCTTTTCTTTATATTATAATAGTCAATATTGGAAAGACCCGGGATAGACAATAACATTTTAAACTTTGTATTAGAGTCAGCCAAAGCCTTATTTTTTTCTTTCGTTTTTCTAGTGGCCCCATATTCTACACATTTTATCGGATCTGGTTGTTCCCTATTCGCTTTGAGATCCAAAAATATGTTAACCGTTTGGAGAGGAGAGGATGACCAGATAATCTTTAATGAAGGATATTTCATAACAAGATGAGACAATTCTCTTTGAATTTCCTCCTTCATTAACTTACCGCTAATTGGGTGTACGGTAGATGAGGTGGTAGTATTGTAAACTCCTCTTTCTGTAAATGGTTCTAAAGAAAATGATTGTGAATCATCAAACTCAATCAATAGCGTCGGATACTTGTAGTATTTCGATAAACTCTTTATTTGTTTGTCAAGCCTTCCATTTTTAAAACTTCCTATGAGATCTGCGATGGATTTTCTTTCAATACATATATCTGGAGTAATGACATAATCACCTATTGTAAGCATACATGGCACTACCCTAACGCCATAACGGTATAACAAACCTGGTAGAGCGGCTCTAAATTCACGCATGTCTACCACTACAACATCATGAGTCATAGGGTTTAGGAAATCTTGCCCACCAGCAATTCTACTGCTTTTCATCCTGTTTAGTTGCATTTTTCTATGAGCCAAATTCTTGAACCTAGAAAGATCTTCATCTGTATCAAAGTGTTGAGCCATCGATGAATGTTCTCTAATAAGCTTTGTGAAGGCTTCCTTTTCACGCTTTATAGAACTTAAATGCTTTTGTTCTTCAACACTGTCTCCATAATACATAAAGTAAACTTTGGGCGAATTATGCCTGTATATGGCTTTGTAAACTTCTAACTTACGGATAAAGGCAAGGTTTGGTTCATATATTATGATGTACGAAGGGGAGTTTTCATATAAGATCTGTTCATCAGACGTCGCACTAAATGTTTCGATTATTATTTTTGAATCATTGTCGATGTACGAATAATCAACTTTTCTTCTTTCCCAAACCTCTTCCCAGTTCTGCATGACGTTTATATCATCATACGAGACATCCTTAAGTTTTTCTTCGATTACTGAAATTTCATCCTGGGAATCAAAGTCCTCTTTTACCATAGTTTCATCATTTGGAGTATCGACATTTACTAATGATTTTTCTCGTTCCTCGTTGATTCTTTCAGAAGTTATTGCCGCATTTATATCTTCTCCTGGACCAACTTGGGCACTCTTTAGCTTTTCTACAGCGGCAACATATGATGCACCTCTAGTTCTTCTCCTTTTTGTATTGATTTCTTGCTTGTGGAAAGCTCGTGATACGTTAATCTCAGTTCCATTTTGAATTTTATCATTTTCCTCCATGATATCTGATGACGTATTCTTCATCATGTCCATCCTTTTCATATACATGTCTAATTTATCTAGCATGATTTTTTTGAACCCTTTATCTTTATGTTTCATATAACGTACAACTTGTCTGAGCTGATTACTAGTTCTATCATCATTGCACAATATTAAAACTGGGCCTTGACTTCCCGCTGGATATTTTAAGGATTCATGTTCTATATCTTCTAAGAGAGCGCAGAGTTGTTCCCATTTAGGAAGTGGTTCTAGATTGTATTCACCATCATATATGACTCTTTTCTTAGCAAATGATATAACAAGCTGTGATTCATCTGCAAGTAGCCATGGTGATTCGGAATATTTTCTTGTAACTGAAGGTTTATTAGCATCCAAAATTAGTTGAATCAATTCATAGAAATCTAAGGCATCATAACTAATCAATGAATTGAGAAGCATTTTTAAAGTAGAAATATCTTTTACTAATTGTTTTGACTCATAAGATATTCTATGCCATTTGGGTGATAAAGTTCCGTTAATAATTCGGAGAAAATTTGAGTCTAAAGCATTTTCGAAGGACCAATACTCGGTTGCAAGTTCTGGATTCTTACGAGTTAGCTCTTCAATACATTTTTTCAAACATTCATACAAACCAAATTGGATTTTAGACATTGAATCCGTCAATGTTACTCTAATTTCTACAACTTTGGTACCTGATGTTGTATTGAGGCAAGAAGAAATATCTGCATGGAAACGTGGCCATAAGAGAGCCTTTTTCAATAATAGGTCCTTCATTTTCTTGGATAAGGGAGAGAAATCGGAAACCATTGACTCAGCTGAATCTGTCACAGCTTTAATAAACCCCCATTTGTTTGAATTTCTATAGATCTCGACGATAAATGCTTCAGTAGACAAAGAATTCAGTTTCTCTGCATGCAAAATAAGTAGACCTGTGATATTCTTCGGGTGCACAATACCAGATAGTAAGTCTACAATAAGAATCCGAGAAGTCACAGATATTATTCCCCCATGCTGGTATCTTTTGGACCTCTGGTCCACAGTAAATGAATCACTGGAAATAATGGTGAAGGGACGGTCTCCAGGTTTTCCTTGTTCATCATCTTCATTACACGACCATTGTAGTTCCATTAGCTCTTCTGAAATAATAGCTTCGTCCTCTGAAGTTGCATTCAAAAGCAAAACTAATGATCTCTTATCTTGTCCATTTATTCGTGTTGGTGTACACAAAGTGTAGAGTAAATTAGTAACAATTAGCAAAACACTTAATCCTTTACCAATAACAAGCAAAGCATTTTCTGAGACTAGCATATTCTCTAGAATAAGATGTTGGAATGGAAGTGGAAGTGAAACTTGTACATCTACGGGTCGTATCTCCTCTATGTTTGGCTTGAGAGTTCCTGTCTTTGGATCAACGGGAACCAAAGGGTACAACACCTTTTCTTCGTTGTTTTTATCAGTATCAATAGCATCACCATTATTTATTACTTCATTTCCTGAACTTTTTTCCTCCGATTCTCTTATAATACCCTCCGAAGTATTTTCGGACTCTTCATTTCTACTCAAGTTGCTAAGCTCTATTACCAAGTCCTCATCTTCAGATTCATCTCTCAAAAAAAGAGACATTTTAGCAAATTCAATATTAAAAACAGTTTAGTACTATATTAAAATGATCCATATGTTGATTGAAGAAAAACCTCTCACTTTATAAGCCTCAGAGGCACACTCTATTGCACTATTCGTCCTTTTTTACTAGTTAATTACCTTAATTCTTGAAGCTATACTTATTTTGTTTACATTTTCTATGTCAAAGCTTCAAGTAAGTAATGTCTTGGAGCATCAAATTTTAATTATAATAAAAAAAGACAATGAAAACTTAAATATGCTTTTATAAGACAATGATTTTTTGAGAAAAGAGTGTAAGTGGTAACGATTAATGAACTTCTTTTAATAACCATTGGATTACTAGTAAACGTTAAGACGGTATCTTCAACATACTTCTGGATATTTATTTCTATTCTCTTGACTAACTGTGGGTGACTTTAATGGAAACATGTCTACAGTGAAACAGAGGTTTGATGCGTTGACAGGTCCATGCGTTTCTTTGGAGTTCTTCCCTCCTAAGACGGAGCCTGGTAAGACGAACTTACTTGCACGTATGGAGCGTATGTGTGCATTAAATCCGTTATTTGTGACAGTTACTTGGGCAGCTGGTGGTACAACATCGGGGAAGACTTTAGAACTTGCTACTATAGCGCAACGTGAATTAAACGTTCCTGTTTGTATGCATTTGACATGTACCAATATGGATAAATCTATTATTGACGAGGCTTTAAAGGCTGCAAGGGATGTGGATATCCGTAATATATTGGCCTTGAGAGGTGATCCGCCTATTGGAGAAGAATGGGACGGCAATACAAGTCAGAATCCTTCTGAATTCAAGTATGCAGTGGATTTGGTTCGTTACATTAAAAAGAATTACGGTGATGACTTTTGTGTGGGTGTTGCGGCATATCCAGAGGGCCACTGTGAGGGTGAAGCTGATGAAAGTATGCAGGATCCATTGAGAGACTTGCCATATTTGAAGGAGAAGGTGGACGCCGGCGCAGATTTTATTATAACGCAATTATTTTATGACGTGGATAAGTTCTTGTCCTTTGAGTCTTTAGTTCGTGAGAACATCAGTTCTGATATCCCAATTTTCCCAGGTTTGATGCCTATTAATTCTTTTCTATTATTTAACAGAGCTGCGAAACTTTCCCATGCTTCAATCCCTCAAGCTATCTTGGACAGATTCCCCCCTGATGTTCAAAATGACGATAACAGAGTCAAAGAAATTGGTGTGGAAATCATGATTGATATTGTCGAACAGATATACAAAAGAACTGATGGGCGTATAAAAGCTTTTCATTTCTACACTTTGAATCTTGAGAAAGCGATCGCCAAGATTGTTGCTAACTCACCAACTCTATCTAAGATTCTTGAAGACGATGAAGACGAAGCAGACGATGAATGGGGATCTGAGGCTGTCTTGCAAGATGTGGATCATTTAACTTTGGAAGATGACAATATGAAGAAAAGAAAAAGGCAGTCCAGTGCCAGTGCGGAATTTCCTCTGAATACATCTATAATTAACAAATTGAATGGAACAAGTGGCAATAAATTGCCCTCGATGCCCTCTCGTAAAGTGATGATTTCGATCTCTCAAGGTACCGGTACATTAGGTAGAAATGTCACTTGGGATGAATTTCCTAATGGTAGATTTGGTGATTCTAGGTCACCTGCCTATGGTGAGATTGACGGGTATGGGCCATCTTTGAAGGTTTGCAATAAAACTGCGTATGAACTATGGGGTCACCCAGTTTGTCTAGAAGATATTAAAAATATTTTTATTAGATATTTGGAAGGTTCCATGAAAGCTCTCCCTTGGTCTGATTTAGGGCTCTCTCCCGAAACTGCTTTCATCCAGGAAGAACTTATAGAATTGAACCAACGCGGATATCTTTCTTTGGCTTCGCAGCCGGCTACAAATGGATCTCCTAGTACGGACAATATATTTGGTTGGGGGCCAGCAAATGGTCTAATATATCAAAAAGCGTTTGTGGAAATATTTGTTCACAAAGATGAGTGGAAAAACGTCTTAAAGCCCAAAATTGAAGCCAGTGATGGTGAATTCAGCTATTATTTAGGAGACTACACAGGGGAGTTTGAGACTAATTTACAACCAAATAGTTCAAACGCAGTAACTTGGGGTGTTTTCCCAAATTCGGAAGTCGTTCAAACTACTATTGTCGAAGAAGATTCCTTCAAAGCATGGAGGGATGAGGCATTCAGTATTTGGATTGAATGGAGTAAACTCTTCCCCAAAAATACTCCAGAGAACACATTTTTGAAGAAAATGCACAGAGACTATTGCCTAGTTTCTATTGTCCATCATGATTTTCATAATGCAGACGGATTATGGGAAATGCTTTTAAACTGAAATAATATAACCCAATATAATATTTAATTAAACTTTAATCTATCATAAGAAAAAGAGAGAAATCTATGCCGTCCTCTTCCCATTAGCGTTCAAGGTTGGATTTTGAGCATTCAACTCGTTCTGTAAGTAATCAGAAACCTTTTGGAGCTTTCCTTCGTTCCACTGCTGTATGAGTCCATACATCAATTTCACCGTAGAGTTTGTGAATGTAAACATACCTCTGTTGAATACCGCTCCAGGCAATAAGATAAGCTTCGATCCGAAAAAGCACGTCTTTAGACCTGGGATTGATTCCAAATTTATTGCATAAAACAAGTTTCCGTACTTGTCTTGCAATGTAAGTTTGTAAACATGCTGGTTGAGATTTCCCGTCTCCTTTGCAGCTGACGTAGTTTGGTTATTGTTTGCATTGCTACTTGTGACACCATTGTTGTCATCATCTTCATCAATGTTCACCTCGGATATGAGCTCCTGTCGGTCACGTGACGTGCTTAACCGATCAACTTTCTGCCTGCGTGGATCAATCATGACCTGTAACTCGTCCACTTGCGTGAGCTTTGAACGCGATACATTATCTATCATACACACTTGGAACAGCAGTGGTCTATCTAAGATTTTTAATTTCTGTTCAAACACATCTTTCGCGGGCCATGGTTCACTATTGAAAGCCTGGACTAGCAGAGAGTTTGGATCCTCCAAAACTCGGGTTACCGTAGTGATATCTGCCTTCCTCAAATCCGAAGTCATTGGATCCCTTGATATAGGCTCATATTCTATTAGTTGTGTGCCTTTGGAAGAAACTGTATGTGCAATCACTTTTAGTTATTGATGATTTTGGTTGGGGTGTTAGAGATAGAATATTCAAAATAAGAGTGCGAATTCTATGAATGAAATACGATTTCGAAGAAATCTTGAAATCGAATTCTCAATTTAAACGAACGGTATATAAAATAAAATATATAGACAAACCCAGGGTACAAGACGCATAAGTTCTCAAGGGCAAAACTATTGGTAGAAGAGAGTCCTTATTGAATACCAACTTTCTTAGGCATAGAAGGATTGTCAATTATTATTATTTTTTGAGAGAGGAAATTGCACTATCAATCGATATACGTACGTTATTTTATTTCGGAACCATGGCTATCCAATCGATTATGATCATCAATAAGTCTGGGGGGCTCATATACAACCACAACTTCATCGAGCCCCGAGGCCAGATGAACAGCAATGATTACTTGATCATTGCAGGGACATTGCACAGTGTTTTCGCAATAGCTACCCAGTTAACGCCACTTGCGGTGCAAATCAACAACAAAGCAGCGCAAAACGCAGAGTCAGATGTGCCTTATATTGCTGGAATTGGAGTGAATACCGAATCCAAGGGGGGTCCTCGAGAACTAGGAAGTTTCATGGGACCTGACTATTTCCAAGAGTCATTCACGAACTGGAACAAGAGTGGTCTCAGGCACATGGTCACGGACGATTTTTCGATGTTTGTGTTCCAGAGCTTGACGGGCTTGAAGTTCGTGCTAGTGAGCACCAACAACTTCAGAAGCAATACCAGCGTAAGCATTGCCGAGAATTTGTTGCGGAAAGTGTATTGCGTTTACAGTGATTACGTGATGAAGGATCCTTTCTATTCACTCGACATGCCCATTCGCTCTGAACTGTTCGAGTCCAAGGTCAAGGAGCTCATAGACAATTTGTGATAATGACCTGGGTGGGCCCTTGCTTGCCTGGATTACTCGCGCACACATTCCCTGCTACACGGACAGTCAACTGGATGGATATAGCTTAAGCCCATGTGATCCATATGAATTCCATAATGTGTTATGTTCCTTTTTCTTTTTTTGTTCTCCAGAATGCCGCCCCACGCTCTCCACATTCCGACTAGTGTGCACCTCCCCTACTCTCCCATTCATTCATTCATCATGTCCGTATTCATATCCATATCCAGACTGAATTCCAGTCTGAATTCCATCCAACGGGCCATATCGGGCCATTTCGGAACACGGGAAAACCTCTTCTAACAGCCGACGCATAATCTCCCGAATAGTTTTTCCGGTTGCACAGGGACTAATCCTCTTCTGCCCCTCCCCTAGAAACTCCCGCAAGAAAATTCCCCCGACTTTCACTTTTCTCCCACCACCTTTTGTGTTTTTCCTTTCCACACCTTTTACATACCCTACTATTACTACTACACTATGATGTGCGACATCGCCGTGTGCCATGCTGTCCCATGCCATGCCATTTCCGGTGCATAGCCCTCATGGCCATGGCTATACCACGGCTTCATGCTGCGATATACAGCGCAGGAGTGGCACTGCCGCTCCACTGTTCATCGCAATCATCACACCACTTGCTGTGCCAGCTGCTTATTCAGACAATATAGAAGAAGAAAAAAAAAAAAAAAACACAAATTTTAGCACAAACGTACCAAAAAGAAAACAGACAAATAGAGGAATGCAATGAAAAGGCGAACTGCTGCGCAAGTTTCTGCAGGAATTTCTGGCAACGCGACGCATCAACTGACCCCTGTTATTGGTAGCAGCAGCAGAAGCTGTCGTCGAAAGGCACCACCGAAGACTGCCTTGTTGTGACTGTCTGTCTGACTGACTGAGTGTCTCTTGGATCAGCAAATGAAGTTGCAGCTTGCTTTGCGGGTATGCTCGAGCCTGTGTTCCATATGTGTGCGTGGTTTTCTGTGGTGGGATTTCTTTTTGGCCATGAATACGGGAATCCAGGAGCTGCCAGCCCGAAGCCTGGCTTGTGATTGGGGTGGGTTGGGCCAGGTTACGTACAGTACAGAAGCGCGATCAGTCCCAGTCCAGTAACAACAGCAGCCAAATGGTAGAAAGAAAAGGGACACAAGGAAACTGGATGATGGATGTATCAATGAATGAATGGATGGGGTGGATCAGATGAGCATTTTCACAAGGTCTCCCCCCATATGCGAGATTGGATGGCGATGCCGAAGATTAGGTCTCGGGTTACATTTGAGCCTAGTGCGTGCGTGGTGCGTGGTGTTTTGGTCTTTGGTGTGAGTTTTCCCATTTTTCCTACGTTTTTTTTCTTGTTGCTCGGTACTGATTCAGGCAGTGAATTATGTGTGTATGTACGTGTGTGTGTCTTGTATTAGTGGGCTATTTTTTCTATGATGATATTTTTGGTATTTCGGAGCGCACCGCTACATAATTATCGTGTGCTTTATTTCTGGCGTGTGTGCGGTATGCTGGCCGTGACAATATAAATATACACTTAGTTTGTGGGAACAAGAGTGCGATATAAGAGTAGACGAATGTGTATGTGTGCTGGCGTATATGTGTATGTGTGTGTGGTGTGTGTGTAAATAAATGAATGGGGTATTTGCTGTGTTTAGGTAATACAACAGTAACAAATATCCATAATACTTACTACACATATCGCAGTATTATCCTCGCGCTTTAGGAATACTGTTTTTCAAGCACTATGTTGAATAACTGTCAACTAAACAACTTTCAAATCACAAAGCAAATCGGGTCCGGAGCATACGGCGTTGTGTTCCACGCTATTGACCTAGTAACCGAAAATGAATACGCTATCAAGGCTATCATGAAGTCCTCCGATGACCCATTGCGTCCCAAAGCTTCCATGGGAGGTTCTTCTTCTTCTTTGAAGAAGAGTGCTGTGTTGCAAACACAGCTTTACCACTACTTCAAGTCGTTCCAAAATAAGCTGTTTTTACCAACGGTCGACTTGGACTCTGTGTTGGCAATAACTGAGGAACAGTTGTGCCATGCTCCACATTATAGGGAAATCCAACTGCAGTTGAGGTGTCATATGCACGAAAACGTTGTGACTATTCACCAGATTTTGGAGTCTTCTCTAGCGACGTTCGTTGTCATGGACTATTACCCAATGGACTTGTTCACATCAATTGTCGAAAATCAACATTTCTCAAATGATGGACTCCTTATCAAAAAGGCTTTCTTGCAATTATGTTCCGTTATCCATCACTGCCATACAGTCGGTGTTTACCATTGCGACATTAAGCCAGAAAATATTCTATTGGACGCTAACGATAACGTAAAGTTGTGTGACTTCGGTTTGGCTACCACAGCCCCATACATTAACGCCAACGTTTGTGTCGGCTCTTCTTATTATATGGCTCCAGAAAGAGTATCGTGCCCATCTTCTATCCTTCACTCGGCAGAAACCCAAAATAACGAAGGACACCAGATGTTCCCCACAGCTAGTGGTGATGTGTGGTCATTGGGTATCATCCTAATAAACCTAACGTGCATAAGAAACCCATGGCTCAAAGCTCACCAAAAACACGACAACACTTTCAAGTATTTCATCAATGATGCAAGGGTATTAACGAAAATATTGCCTCTTTCTGAAGATTTATTCAACATCTTAAACTCGATCCTTCAGGTGGATCCAACTAAGAGAACGGATCTTATCTCACTTATAAAGGCAGTTTCAAAATGTGAGCATTTTACCACATCGGGACCATTGTCTGTCGTACCATCTTTGACCCCTAGACAGTTAAATCATTTTATCTGTGGGGATTACAGTATGAAGATCAAAAATATGGTTAGCAAATTCGATTCTTTGAACGCAGATCTTGAGGAAGATCTTTCTGAGTCTTCTGATGAACTATATAGAGATTACGACATCGGAATCAATACTAATTTTCCAGGTTATTCAAGTGAAGAAGATCTGGAACTAATGCAGGAAAAGAGCAATACTAAACAGACCCCTTTCCCTAATACAACAATTACACCAGACGGATATTTAAGCCAAGAGAGCCCATCTAAGTTGTGGTTGACCATGCAATATTCACAGTTCAACCTTTCTACTAATGATTCTCAAAATACACTGGCAAATTCCACTCTGGAAAGCTGGCTCCCTCGCTACTAGCATTCCTGGCATTAATAATGAGAACAACCATAGTAATAATAATGATAATAATAAAAATTATAAAACTTAAAAACACATCATCAACATTAGTATTCGCAACTCAACAACATATTTCGAATTGATAGATAAGACCCCCGAAAAAAAAAACGGCAAGCACGCTCGGAATGTTTTTTTTTAATTTTGGAAAATACCACTACGACCTTTATTTCCAGTATTTTTTTTGTATATATAGAATTTTATTTAAACACTCTCCAATAATACGAGTACTTTATAGACTTAATAGCGATATCAATTTAAATCGACTCCAGATTTTCTTCACAAACCTTTAACGTGGTGGAAAACCTCTTGGGTCACTTCCTCTGGAGTTCTACCTGTAACATTCACGATTATAGAATCTGCTTCGTCTTCTTGCGGTAATTCAAGATCTCGGAACTGCGAGTCAACCATGTCAGATTTCATAAAATGGGATTCTCGATGCACAACTCTCTTTATGATTTCCTCCTTAGTTCCATACAAAATGAAGAAGATAAATCTGCAGTCTGGATGTCTTTCCCTAATAAAATCTCGGTATTTTTTCTTCAGACTTGAGCACGTAATGATACAGCTACCAAATTGGTCTGCTTTTGAATACCCTTTATCACTAACTTTCTCTAACCAGCCCCATCTATCATCATCTGTTAACGGAATGCTGCTAGTCATCTTCTTGATATTTTCTATCGGGTGTAACAAATCACCTTCAACAAACTCGTAACCTGGTTGAGTAGGGTCTTCTTGGCGTAAAATCTCACAGAGTCTTTCTGCAATCGTACTCTTACCTGTTCCACATGTTCCACCAATAACAAACACTTTTTTGTTATCACTCATCTTGTTCTCACTTTATCAATTGCTCTCCCTTGGCTACTTCCTTTACTAGGGTGAGTTGAATCTTGCATTCTAAAAGCTATTTTCTTCTTGGCGATTTTAATCATATGTTATGTTGAAAGAAGAGTTATTTTAAAGGTTTGCTACTAATATTTATTTATGACAAGCACACGAATAGAAAAAATAAGCACAATGAAACCCCAAAAAGATAGAGGTGGTAGTCGATGAGTATCAAAGCCCTATATTACAGAAGCTATAGGTTACATAAATACAATTAATCATTATTATTATTCCTCAGTAGTTTTATTATAGGATGGCGTGTGTTTGATTTTTTATTAAATGGAAGAACAGTGAGGTTGAACTCTAAGATAGAAAATGGATGCGATATATATTTTAGGGGAAAAAGTTGTGTTTATAAGTGTATATTCTTATGTGCAGCAAGTTAATAATTAGTGTTACGGTGATTTTGTCCTCTTTCAGTTATCTCTTTAAAACAGCAGGTGACTTAAACTCTTTCAATAACAATAGAAGAAGCACCACCACCACCGTTACAGATACCGGCAACACCGATCTTACCGTTCTCTTGTCTCAAAACACTAGCCAAAGTTACGACAACTCTAGCACCAGAACAACCCAATGGATGACCTAAAGCGACAGCACCACCATAGACATTGACCTTAGCAGGGTCTAGGCCCAACTTTTGAGTGTTAACCAAACCAACGACAGAGAAGGCTTCGTTCAATTCGACGAAGTCAACTTCATCGATGCTTGCAATACCAGCATGCTTCAAAGCCTTTGGAACAGCTAAGGAAGGAGCCCACGTGAAGTCAGCAGGTTCGTGGGCAGCTTCACCCCAACCTCTGATCAAAGCCAAAGGCTTCAAACTTAGCTCCTTTAGTTTTTTTTCAGAAACTAGGATAACGGCAGCACCACCATCGTTGATAGGGGAAGCGTTTGGAGCAGTGACAGTACCTTTACCATTACTAGCGAAAACGGCTCTGGCAGATCTTAATTTGTCGACATTAAGCTTGCTTGGTTCCTCATCGCTGGTGACTTGGGTGTCTGGTTTGCCTCTGAAACCCTTAATTGTAACTGGCACAATTTCGGCATTGAATTTCCCCTGGGATTGCGCTAGTTGAGCCTTTTGGTATGATTTGATAGCAAAGTCATCTTGAGCTTCTCTGGTGAAGTTGAAGTCGGAAGCACATTTTTCAGCGTGAACACCCATAGCTTGGTGATCATATGCGTCATTCAAACCGTCCCTCACGATACCGTCAATGGTCTTGCTTTCACCAAATCTGGCACCAGCACGTAGGGCTGGCAAATAGTATGGGGTATTGGTCATGGATTCGGCACCACCAGCAACAACGATGTCGGCGGTACCAGTCTTGATGGTTTGGGCACCCAAGATGATAGCCTTCATACCAGAGGCGCAAACCTTGTTAACAGTGGTAGCGACAATATGTTTGCCCAAACCAGAGGCCAAAGCAACCTGTCTAGCAGGAGCTTGACCGACATTGGCAGGTAAAACATTACCAAAGAAAATCTCTTCAACAGAGTTTGGATCTAGTTCTGGCACCTGAGCCAAAGCACCTTTAACAGCAGTAGAACCCAAATCAACGTAAGTCTTGGAGGCCAATGAACCTTGGAATGAACCGATAGGTGTTCTTGCAGCAGCAACAATGTATACGTTGTCACTCATCTTCGAAAGTTATGGTATGTTTTTAGTCTATGCGAAGTTATATCCAATTGACTCTTATTAAAGTCAAATTTATGGTAAGCGGTACAATAAGGACTAGGGCAATCTGTTCTCTATTGCCGTGAAAATTCTTACACGTTGCTTGAGCTGAAATTGAGAAACTCCTTCGTAGCTATAAAACCTTCTCCTCTTTTTCTCAAGTGTAAGGTTCGCGTTTAAATTCGTTAAATCTCTTATTCCATTTTTATACATTTGTTTTTTTTTTTTTTCAGATTTAATGGTCCCAGTTAAACGAGAAGAAGCGCTGATCCGTCAATAGTATATAAACTCTGGCTCTATAGTCCACGGTTTTAAGGGACTGCGTAGTGTAAGAGAATTTTATTTGGGTGTTTCAGCCATGGCACTTGCAAGTTTCATACTTCGGTGTTATTGTTGTTAATATTACTATTATTATTATTATTATATATTTTGTATGTATGTACAGGATAAAAACACATGAGGAACGACGACAAACTATAATCAAAGGTTTATCTAGATCCTTTTAGGGAAAGGAAGGTTGTGCCTTCTTTTTTCTTGTTGGAAGCAAGAGTTTCTTGTTTGATTTGAATTTAGGGTCTTCCTGTATGGGTTTTGCTTCAAAAACTCCAACTTCTTGAAGATGATCATCTCACAGAGGTTTTTCAAGTCTATAGCAGATTCGTAATCTACGAAGAGTTGTGGGTATCTAATATGGAGCCAGCAGTAGAGATTGATGACTTGGTGGAATTCTTCGTAGAATTGTAGTGAGACAGATTCGTCTTTGATGAACTTTCTGTGCAATAGCACGAATGGTAGGTTGTAGTTTAGCAGAGACGTGGTACTCCTCTCAGCGATGGTTTTGCAGAAACTGTTGAAAGTACGTGAAACTAAAGGACTTAGCCGTATTGGGGCATTTGAAAGTTTTAGCTTGTCCCATAGAGTAAGACCACGCATATCTTCAAAAGTGGAAAGAGCCTCCACTCTGTCTACGATGTTGCTCAATTCGAACATTTTGTTTGAGCATGACGATATATTCTCTTGGAATTTTTTTAAGAGCACACTTACCTTGGTCCCTGGAGGATAGTACGAGATTAAGTTGTTTATCAAGTCATCAGTGGGCCAAACTACAGCTTTTTCTAGAAACTGTACTGGTGCGTTAATTCCTCTTCTTACCGCTCTTAGAGTATCATAATCAAGGGCAGTTATATGGCCAACAGAAGGTCCATCTCCGGAGTTATCTCTTCCTGGAGGCTTGTATCGGCCTGCTCTACCGCCAATCTGTTTGATATTCGAAAATGTAAGAGGTAGCACTTCTACCCCATTAAACTTCTCAGCGGAAGTAAATATGACTCGGTTAATGGATAAGTTTAAACCCATTCCAATAGCATCGGATGCAACCAAAACATCATATTCACCACTATTAAACAATTTTGCTTGTTTTACTCTGGTCTCTGGGGGCAAAGAACCGTATATAACAGCAACCTTAAGATCTGTTTGCCGTTCAATAGTCAATTTGAGATCGAGGATGGTTTTTTTAGAGAATGCAATAACACAATCACCAGCTTTGAGTCCCTTGAATTTTCCAGCAAGGGGTTGATGTTCAATTTCAAGCGTACCCAATCTTTTATATTTGTTAACCACTAAAGTGTCACCAGTTAGTTTTACTATCTTGTTCATAAGCGGCAATACACTTTCTTCTCCACATAAATGAATCTCTGATGCCTGTACGCCCAAAATTGCGTTAGTCCAAGCCCATCCTCTCTCTTTATCACCGACCATTTGAACTTCGTCTAGCACACAAACATCAAACTCCTCATTTAAAGGAATCATTTCAACTGTTCCTGACGTAAGTCCTGCTCTATTACCCATAGAGTCTAAATCCTCAATCACCTCTTCACCAGTTAGTAAATTACAGCGAATTCCATCGCTCTGGAATTTATCATACACTTCACGAGCTAGCAACCTTAGTGGACCAGCATAATAACCTCTTTGGCACTGTTTTAGCTTCTGTAAAGCGTTGTATGTTTTACCCGAATTTGTTGGCCCTATATGCATAATAATGGTACGTTTCAACTTCCTTGCTTCTGGAAACCACTCTGACGGGTTAGATATGTCTAATCCAGAGTCCACATCAGACCAAGATGGTCTTGTTTGGGGTTCTATCTCTTGATTTCTAATAAAATAATAAAAGTTCTTTAGGATAAAATAATACTGTTCAGCAACGCTATACTCTTCCTTCTCCAAAACAGACTTCCAAATATGATCAGGAATTTGATTCACCGATAGAAGTTGATTTAGTAAGTCTCCTGGATTGGTTGGCTTTAATAGTTCGGGTGCTGTTAGTTGAAATGATGATAAAGGTTTAAGTTCAGATATATGACTTAGTTGATAATAAAGGAGCTCGCGAAGACGCATCCATGTTGCATTTGCACTAAAAATATCATAATTAGTGTACCCAATAAGCAGATTGGAATGAGCCTGTGTTAAAGCCTTGTCTAAATTTTCTCTAAACTCTTTATCTTCTAAGTATATGTTTCCATTATTTGCTTTATTATCACTTTTTTCAAACTGGAGAGGAATTACGGTAGAAGCAGTGGTATTCTGTTCACTTTTTGGTAGATATTTGAATTTTTGTGGATGAACTAGCCAGTTTCGTGAGCTGAACGGGAGATTTTTGCCCGAATAATTCTTGTGTATTTGGCGACGAAATACTACTTGTAAAGACCTGTTTCGTACAGTTCTCAAATAAAGTTTAAGCATTTCTGCACAGCTGGTATAGAGCACTGCTGTTATAAAGTTCTATATGCTCCTACTTCTGCCAATAAGGTTAGTCTGGTGTCTGTTCTCTTGGATAACAAAATGGAATATATAACTTATACAACTAGATGAGATGAGATGAGCTAAAATATATTCGATATTCTTTTTTTTTTTTTTTTTAAACCATTCGAGTACCGACTGTGACAGATAGTGTAAATAGGAGGGACAGAGAAGTTCGTTTGTCAAAAAGTGTGAATACTTGCTGCTTTAGCTTCTCAAGCCTTTAGTACATATTTCCATTTGTTCAAGTTCCTTGAAGATCGAAGACGTTAAAATGTTTATCTATAACTATATAACATGAAGTGCTTGATAGAAGACATTCGCTACATTATATTTAGTGGTTTCTAGGATGACTCTTCATTAAATTCATAGTATTTGCAATCCACCCATCAGCGCCGCCTTCCTCCATCAGTATGGAGTATATTTCGTCAATTTTGGGATCACTTGGATGATTTTTCTCATAGCCAATAATAGCGGCATTTCTTGTACTAGGAATACGTAACATTTCTTTCTCTATTTTCCATCCGACCCTCGTAGCTAGGTATTCCACTCTATCTACCAAACCTTGATATGTGCTATTTCCTTGTTTCTTTGCTCTTGCTGCATCACGCACAGCATACCTTGTTCTATTTCCGCTCAAGTTGTGGGAACAGCAAGGAATCACCATAAAAGGGTAACCAAGTAAGGGAATCCAACAAGTAAGTTCATCACTATGATTCCCTATTATAAAGGTATCTGGCGGGAACTCAGCTGTATTAACTTGAGGAGACTGAATTAAGTCTGCTGATGAATACATGATGGTAGCTGGAGCGATTAAGTCTGGAGAAAACAATTGCACAGGGAAAAATCTGCCATTATGTTGTATGTGGGGAGCATGTAGCTTCATAGAAGGATGTGGCCTTAGCAAAACAGAGGGTATTATCACTTGTTCCTTCAAACAACGTCTTACTTCTGTTGGATAAATCGACCAAGATTTACGCTGTCTAGCATCGATCCCTAGACCTTTGAAGCCCTCTTCAATGAGAATGTAACATAGGATACCATTACCACATCCTAAATCTCTAAATTGCATCTTAGTATTTGTATCATCCTTTCCGTAAATTTTCTTCCATAGTTCAATGAGGAAAGCCGCAATAGCTATGTCTTCAAAAACATGCTTCTTAGGATCAGTACTTTCAGCCCAGTTGTCCACTAAAAATTTAGAATATTTCTTCTTCAAGTGGATGTATTGGTCCTGAAATAATACCTTATCTACTACAACATCATGAGTCACCCTCTTCGCATAACCCTCCTTTACACCCTTTGAGTGTTTATAAGCCGTTTGTAATAGTCTAAACGCAGTTCTCACAACTCTCTGTTTTGGATCCAAGAGAAGTTCCTCCTGTCCTTTGAATGGTATATAATGCACTGATAACTTATCTTCGTGTAATAATATTGCAACTGCTGCTACCTGTGGGATATAAAATGGGCAGAGATCGGGATCTTCGAAATGAGGAATGTATATAACCAATGAGGTAGAGTCATCATTTTTTGAGTTCATTACTAAACAGGTCTGATTGATAATACAGTCCTTGAAAGGATTCCTGGGTACAATTCGCCTAACAAGTTCGGATTTCTTTTCTATACCGCTCAGTTCAACCGGTACAGATCTTGGTTCCAAATCATCGATATTGACGGTTAGTATACCCTCATCGTTGGCTAGAGGGATAGTTGACCTTTCGCTTTTCGTAAGTTTACCGTCCATATCATACTCATTGTCTACAATCATATCTGCACGTAGAATCACAGTAGAATTCACATTTGGTTGCCTGATTACATTGAGCATTGCTTGCTCAAAATGAGTCTTATCGAACTCTATGGGATCATTTGTTGAGTACAAACATCTCCAATCCGGTCCCAAACTGCTGTCTTGTTCCGTGCAATACTGAATATTATTTGAGGTCATTATAAAGACACTTTTTTCAGTCAACTTGGCAGTTCAGGAGTCGTAGGGCACTTTCCTTTATTTCAGGCTTTCTTGGCCTTTCTATAATGTTAGCCCTCATCAAAGAATTATGAACAATTACTACTAAATTTTTCACTTTTAATGTAATGTGTCTTAAAAGACAAAGCGGAAATCAAACTTGAATCGGACAATGAGATAGAACATGAATGTTAACTAAAAGGCGTAAACCGAGCATTGAGTTGATCCTTATTGACAAGGTTAATACAATACTCTATTCAGGAGTACTTTTATAGCAATGTAAAAAAAATTTCAGTTAGCTTATGTTTCCTTCGATTCTTAAGAGAAACGTGCAACATATAGATTTCTCACTGAGATTAAACCCTTACAATACTGATTGTGTGTTCGTAGTTACAACTAGCATATCTGTGGACTGTATTGACAATTTCAAGTACATATATAATATCACAGAGTGGTCATATACACTATAAAAATAAGTTATCATCTCCTGTTCTGCGTGCAGTGAAACCTTTTATTCCATTTTTGGAAAGCAAATAGACATCGAAAGAATACATCAATTAAAATTGGAGGTTACTCAACACTTAAAGAGCCAACAGAAAAGAAAATCAACAAGACTTCAACAGCTGCCGATCCCTGACATCCACAATGGTAGCACCTTCTCAGTATGTAATATAAAATGCAGAAATGGACTAATAATGTTTGTTTCTTCGACGTTGTCAATGATACGTGGCCCCTTTTACTAACATAATGTTTAATGATGGTTCATTGTTATTCAAATTTATTTAAATACAGGTTCAAACAACTAGAAAAGGTTGGTAATGGTACTTATGCAACAGTTTACAAGGGTTTGAACAAGACTACGGGTGTCTATGTCGCTCTAAAGGAAGTGAAGTTGGACAGCGAAGAAGGAACTCCTTCGACTGCGATCAGAGAGATTTCGTTGATGAAAGAACTAAAACATGAGAATATCGTGAGGCTATTCGACGTCATCCACACCGAGAATAAACTAACGTTGGTATTTGAATTCATGGATAACGATCTAAAAAAGTTTATGGATAACAGGAATAAAGGAAATGCGCATAAAGGTCTGGAGATGGATCTTGTAAAGTACTTCCAATGGCAATTGCTGCAAGGTGTTGCATTCTGTCATGAAAATCGAATCTTACATCGTGACTTGAAACCTCAAAACTTGTTGATCAATAACAGAGGCCAGTTAAAGCTTGGTGATTTTGGTTTGGCTCGTGCATTCGGCATTCCAGTAAATACATTTAGCAGCGAAGTCGTGACGCTCTGGTACAGAGCACCCGATGTGCTAATGGGCTCTAGAAACTACTGTACATCCATCGATATTTGGTCTTGTGGGTGTATTTTGGCAGAAATGATAATGGGCAAACCACTGTTCCCAGGATCCAATGACGAGGAACAACTCAAACTCATATTTGATATTATGGGGACACCAGTGGAACGCACATGGCCTCAGGTTACTCAACTAGCTAAGTATAACCCACTACTACCACCACGCGCTCCTCGTGATCTAAAGCAATTACTTCAAAGCAATACCGATGAAGTTGTCGATGATAAAACGGTAGATCTATTGAAAGGACTATTACAGTTGAATCCAGACGCAAGACTTTCAGCTAAAGATGCACTCAACCACCCGTGGTTTGCTGAGTATAACCATGCAAACTAATCACATATTTAGTAGATATTGTATTTATGACTGTACGTTCATATATATATATATATATGTGTGTGTGTGTGCATTTATAACATTACCTCGCGTTAAATGACACTGAAACTAGGCTGTCCGCCATATTCCATCATTAATTTCATTAGTGACTCATTCTTGAGATTTCTCAAGGTGTTCCAAAGTATGTCCTGTGAAAGAAGCTTCGTTCTTGCGTCTTGATCCTTATAAAACTTCGAGATAAACTTATTGATTATTCTGATCCGTCTGTTGTTGATAGCTTCTTCGTCGCTATGGTCGCTCATAAGCAGTAGAATATTTAGCTTCTGTCCAGCAGATGCCAAATAAAGTTCATTCATCAACTCGATCAACGGTCCGTTACTCTCTAGGGAGCTTGAAGGTACGGTTGAAATATGAGTTACAAGGATGACTGCATGGAAAAGATGATTGATATTGTATTCTCCGTTATTTACATGGAAAAACCAATGGATCATGTTTTCCATAAGGTAGTACGGCTGTTTTATTTCGTAGTGGGCAAACAACTCAAGTATAAACTGGTTGTAAATCGGTTTTTCCAGCTGAATATCATTCTGAAAGAATAGCTCCACATCCGCGTAGAAAGCTGCCGGGTAGTCTTGTTTCTGAACTTCTTTGTGTCTTTCCATTAGACTAGTTCCCTTAAGATTCCCCTGTGCATACATCTCTTGTCTTTCCTTCGTGACTTGTTCCAATTCATCGTGATGACCAATATGTCCTATATCTTGCAAAAGATGGGGGTTCTCATTCAAAAACGAGCGGAAAACGGGTATATCGAAGATCTGGCCGTTCAACCCATGGAAACAAGGTACGTCTTCTCCATCCTTGTCCGGATCAGCCATTGAAAAATTCTCGTTTAAATCGTGGTAAAAGTTTTCCAGCATGTAATGATGAAGCAAGAAACTGGTTGGCTTTAGGTTCATGTAAAAGAACTTGCTGACAACGTACAGTTCATAATTGCCGCTGAACACAAATATTCTTTGAATTAATTCGCTGGGAAGATCTGTAATTGTTGCTGGTTTGTGTTTGTGCGCTGCCTTATGACGTTTATGGCGTCTTTTACCAGTAGCAGATGAGTTATGCTGCCATGAGCCCACTCTTTTGCATATTTGTAACTTTTCTCTCTCAACAAACCGATCTTTAAAGTCCCGACTGCAATATCCTGCAGCAATGAAACCCATTCTGGCTACTCGGCGCAACGCTTGCTACGTTGTATTATTGTCGTTGTTGTTTGTTTGTGTTTTTTTTTTGCAATTGCCCAGTGCAGATCTTACTTACTTTCCGATGAGTTCATAGAGCAGACATTATAATTTTCTTTTATTTTCCAATTCCTCATTTTAGTAGCAGCAGCATAGATGGAATGCCGAAAATGAAAAAAAAAAAAAAGTTGAAAAGTCGAGCTTAATAATGAACGGTACAACCTATACATAGCACAATGCCCATCAGCAAAGGCAATACAATGTGTACAGTGCATTGTCCAGAGCCGCCGCCCCCGCCGTCAGCGTACAGCAACAATTTGCCTTGTTGCCGTGCCGTGTAGTGCGTGCGTGCGTACGTGCGTGTACCACACACATACTGCTCACAATAAATAAATAAAATAAAAAAGACGAAAACTGGCACAGGGGACTAAAAAGCACGATAAATTCCCGCCATTAATCCTGCCCAAACAAGAAGATGTACTAAAATAGTTTACATTCCCAAAATTCTAAAATTCCTATAACGGTGTTACTTGTAGCAACAGTAATTGCGACAAAAAAAAAACAAAAATGGGGCTGAAAATGGAATAGAAATGCAAGAATACAACTGGACGACAACAAGACCTGGTGTGGTTTATTAATATCTGTCCTTTGTTAATTTGCAATTACACTTGCCTTCCTATCCAGAAATAGATAAAATCTGCAATGCAGGCAAACCGCGTATCTCGGCTGCTAACGCTGCTTTGTCGTGTCACCGGGATTAAGAAATAAACGTACATTATCCTATCCTATTTCAGCTTTACATGGTAAGTGGGATCGCACATCCCTAAGTTGCTTGACCCACACATCTCTTTTGCTTAAAATGCAGTAGCAGATCGGTTGCGGCGCGCATTTCGGCTAATAGGAAAAACGTTGAGTTAAGTAAGACAAGGGAAGAGGAGGAAGAAGAAGAAGAAAAAAAAAAAAAAATAGACCGAAAAGATCTGAGAAAAAAAAAAAACTCACTCACTCACACTTATAGAAGCTGCACATTCTGTTCCTTCCTGGATATGCCTTCACATAGGGCGGTGCACTTTTTTTTTTTTTCCTCTTTCTGCTTGTTTTCTCGTTTTCGTTTGCTTTTTTCGAGGCAGTGTGCATTACAGTTTATGTAACAGGCTCTGTGGTTGTTGTTCTTTGCTGACATTTGCAAGCAGAGAGAGCGTAGTGCAGAGAAAAAACCATGGTTGTGTTGGTAACGCATTGGTATAATTGCCTTATTTCGCGTGAATTTAAATCAGGTTCTGTTTTGTATAATACTGCGACAAAAGAATACTACATTCTCTGCTTTTGCAAGCCCATACTTGCCGTGTGAAACTAAATATTTGTAGGTCTTCTGGGCGCTCAGTCCGTATTTACTCTTTACTATTTACTATTTGATAGTCCATCTTCTAGTCTCTTTTCTTTCGTTTTGTAACATTTTCGAAAGTGAAAAAGGCAGATCTTTTTACTGGCTTGCAATTAAGCTTTGTTTTATTCGTGGATTGCACCATCTTATTCTGTTTTACTTTATTTTTTTTCCATTCGTTCGTCAACTCAGTGTGTTGTTTTACATCGAATTTTTCATTATTCATACATTCACACTATTGGATTCTTTTTTTTTCCAGAAAGCAAACTCGTACCTGAAAACAGGACGAACAAGTAAGCTATACCGAGATTTTGGAAGAAGAAGAAAAAAACCAGAGATCTGGGAACTATTTCGTCAACATTGCTAGTCAAAAGTAAGCTCAGAAAACCACATTTGGGTTAGGTAGACGATCTGAAGGCTTGCTAATATCCAAACAGCTCAATTAAGACCCCGCTAAACAAAGATATTTGTTATATTTGCGCTATTAATTTAATACAGTGCCCATATTGTGCTGAATTTTTTTTTTTCTTTGGCATCGAATTCTACGACTTGATTTTTAATTTTCTTTGTTCTCTAGAACCAGATTGCAAGAATTGCTAGAGTATAAAGGATATTTGTATGAGTTCGTCAAGTACTTGCAATAGAGAATTGAATTTATATATACCAAGAAATTGAGAGCTAAACCGACAGACACCGCTCTCAAAACTCTAAGATGTCTCAGTTAAAAGTTCTCATCTATGGGAACCACCCGAACCTCGCGCTATACACCTGGAGATTTCAATTTGCGAAATCTGTAGATCTGTACCATGTAAGCGATGCGCGCAGCAATGAGATTACCATTGACACACGTTCTTATGGGAAGAATACTTTCCAACTGAAGAATCATTTCCATGACTTTGCAGAGCTGCAAAGGCTGCTACAAAATGAGTCCAATAAATTCGATTTGGTTATCCTATCGTCTTCTTCATTGCAGGACTTTTCGAATATCACGACACAGTTAAACTCGGTCATTATGTCGAACACCAAGATTTTCATTGAGAGCACGGGGTTCGTACAGCTGGAACCGTTCATTAGGATGTCTATTTCGTCTCCTCAAGTTAAGGTTTTTTCATTAATGTCCGACTATGACATTAGGGAAGTATCGCCGGAAAACTACGTGCAATTCAATCCAAACAGCAGCGGGAAACAGACTATTTATATTGGGGAAACCGGTTCTCTCAAATCGCAACCAGGATCGAGCTCGTACCCGAAGCCAATCACAAGTCTGTTGACCACTTTCCACTCCCTTTTCCTAAAGTTATTTCCAGATGATGCCATTGACACCTGTAACTTTTTGCCGTTAGATTTCTTAACGCAGCAATGGAAACTGGCCATACCAAGGGTTTGCTTTGATCCGTTATTGATCCTCTTTGAGGAATTTTCCCCAAGCCTTTTGCATCAACAAATATTGGCAAAACCTTTGATTTCGGGGTTAATCACAGAAATCATAACATTGACCAGAACCATGGGTATAAAGCTACCCTCAGGGTACGATACGGAGAGTGACTTGTTGAAAAGATGGGTTGCAGGTAACGGTCAGGGATACCCATCGCTGTTGTATCATTTTGAACACAAAACAGCACCATTAGATATAGATTTACTGTTACTTCAGCCAATTTTGTTAGCCGATGATTTCACAATCAAGACACCATATTTGGAATTTTTATATTCCATGATGTGTCAATTCAAGAAATTGAACAATGATGAATCAAAATTATTCACAAGGGCTACAACTGTATCCAAGCTGCAAGAAGAAGTAAGCAAACTTTCTTTGCTCAACTCTTCTTTCCAAGAAAAAGAAGCCAGTTTCGCTGAAGAGTTAAATCAGACAAAAGAAAACCTACAGCGCGATATTGTTACAAGGGATACACAACTCTCTGTACTTAGGGAACAACTAAAGCAGGAGCAATCTCAAAACGGGTCTTTGAGACGCCAACTATCTGTGGTGCAAGCTGAATTGAACGCCTTGAAACAGGCTCGTCCAGTTGAACATTCAGTGGCGGGTGCAAATGCTGTTGCTGCCACTCTTCAAACTCAATCGGCTCCTCATACACCAGTGGATTCTGTGTCATCTAGAGCTATTGCTGGAGATTCTTCTTCTCAGCCAGCAGAACAATACACAGACACCGGTACTCCGGTCCTACGTGATATTGAAGATATTGCGGTTTATGGTATAGAATACAATGACTCTCCTGCAGAAGATAACGCAGAATTAAATGCTGATAAATTGGAAGAAAAGCCAATGACTGCAGCTGTGGAACAAGATCAAGCAACTGTAGCTTTGGACGAACATGCATTGAGAGAACGCGAGCTGAAACTTCGCAGAAAAGAATTGGAACTACAAGAAAGAGAGCTACGATTACAAAAGAAGCAATCACAAACGATGCTTAACCAAAAGTTCAACAATGTTCAAAATAAAAGTGCTATGGCTGCAAACGAATATCCAGCCCAATATTCTAGTCAAATGCAAATGCCTAATAGAAAAGCGCATAGTCAGTCTGCATATATGGGAAAACCATCCCAAGGCATGCCAGGTCAATATATCCCACCTGCTTCGCAGCCACCACAGATGCGTCCACATGTAAACACCGCCCTTCCTGCCATGGGGCATGCTCCAATGAATAACAACGGAGCAAGGCCATTGAACGGCGTTGGTCTGCCTCATCTAGGTTTGGATGGTGCTGCACAGATTGGAGGCAACGGATATGCACCAAAGACATTCCAAAAAACCAGTAGAAAGAATAGACGTAGCAATATGCCTATGCTAAGGAATCCATCTAATACAATGCTAAACGATTACAGCATGCCAACCGGTCCACAATCCCTTCAACCAGGTCAGCAAAGATACAATTCTATGTCAAGTAACATACCTCAGTTGTCAACTCATTACCATGGCGGTTCGATGCCGAGATTAAATAACCCAAACCCAAACGCTATGAGAGCATCTTCTCAGGGACAAATAAGTTCGTTGCCAACCCAACCTCAACAACAATATCAACCTGTTCCAAACGGAATGAGGCAAATCAGTACTAGTACAATGATAGATGAGGGTGTCTCTACATCTTCCGTTGTGCAAAGGCCACCAAATGGTATCCCACAACAGAATCAAATCCAAACTCAAAACCAAGATCAACAAGAAAGATCGAACTCAAATTCGAATTCTAATGAACATTCTACGTCACCACCATTATTAGACTCTGATGTATCTTCCAACAACCACCCATCTTCTTCAGAATTGAACACATCTTCAGTTGATCTCCAAGACAAGCAACTTGCGGAATCAAACGAAAAGAAAAATAAAGAAGAGATCAAAAAGTCCAAATTCTCCTTCTTTCACTCAAAGAAAAAATAATATACAACTAATATACAATAGACACCATGAATTAATATCAACCTAGAATGTGTACAACGAAAACTAAATCATCTCATAAAAATACAAAAAATAAACAATCAGAAAATTCAAAAAAAATTGATTCATTAAAAACATTCGAGTAGCATCTATATACTCCGCATACCCTTGTATAAACACGTTGTAATTATGTATGTATCATGTCTCCAGTTTTATCTAAACTTAACTTTTCAACCTTTAATACGTCTTCTTCATTTGTGGAAGGTAAGAGATACAAACATAAGACTCAAGATGAAACCAAGACTCTCCGGGTAACAAATTTGATATACATTTTGTTCATTTTTTTTCACTTTTTTCATTAATTTTTTTCAGCAAGCTGTAGTGTTGTATAGTGGAAATCTGAAAATTTAATAATTGCCATTGAATATATGAATCAACTCATATATATTGCTAAGTGTGAAACTAAGGTAATTCCCTGTTTATCGTTTTGTTGATTGAGTTTTGAATCAAGATAGATACCATAGTACAAACACCAAAAATGCCAATTGATCAAGAGAAATTAGCTAAGTTGCAAAAGTTGTCTGCCAACAACAAGGTTGGTGGTACCAGAAGAAAGCTAGCAAAGAAGACTGGTACTTCCAGCAAAGATGACACCAAGTTGCAAGCTCAATTGCAAAAGTTGAGAGCTGTTACTATTGACAATGTCGCTGAAGCCAACTTCTTCAAGGACGATGGTACTGTTTTGCACTTCAACAAGGTTGGTGTTCAAGTCGCCCCACAGCACAACACCTCTGTGTTCTACGGTATTCCTCAAACTAAGGGTTTGCAAGAACTATTCCCAGGTATTATCTCTCAAATGGGTGCTGAAGCTATCAGTGCTTTGACCCAAATGGCTTCTCAACTACAATCTGCTGAAGCTCAAAAGGCTGCTGCTCCAGAAGCCGATGAAGGTAAGGACATCGACATTCCAAACTTGGTTGAAGGTCAAACTTTCGAAGAAGACGTTGAATAAATTTAATTAATTACATCTCGTCACAAGTATATCATCTTTTTAGGTTAGCATTTTACTGTTCATTTAGTTTTGCTTAATACCTACACATTTATCGTATAATTTTATAGTAATGATAAAAACTAAAACTTTATCCTGGCCAACCCTCTAGGACACCCACACGCGCCAAATGGAATGGCTTGAGCATATCTATTCACATTACTAAATGTAGGATATGTTAACAGCAAATGTAACATCTATATATATATATATATATATTTGTGTATGCAACTATGGAGAGGTTTGTTTAGCGGGGCCACTATATATATTTGCACCGCTCTGTCGGGCTCTTTCAAGAATCTCGTTTATATCACCTCCTATACTAAGGAGCTTCTGTCTATTTCTCTTGCAAGTTTGTGTATCGAAATGTCTTTTCAAAGCGTCCTTTCTTGCGAAACCTTTACCACACAACGTGCAGATATTCGGTAGAATTGATAGATGCTGCCTTTCATGTCTTCTTAGATCGCTACTACGACGGAAAATCATATGGCACTGCTGGCATGGGAATCCCTTATCTTCGGAATCACCATTTTCGGTACTTTTATGATTTGATTTGTAGTTGTCAGACTGAGCATCGGACATGTCTGATGACGTTTGGGAGTCCAGCTTGCGTCTCTTAGTTTTACCTTCGCCAAGTCGAAGCTGATCCCCGCTACTTGAAGCAGATGTCATTGGATTATGGTGTAAGTTTCCGTTATATGTACCAGACTTTTGATTGTTGAAATCGACGGGATTGGACAATAGTCTATCAAAATAGTTCAATATCGTCTTATTCTCTGGGGCAATTAGACCAGCAGAAACATTGTTGCTGTGATTGGAAGATGGATTGACCTGATTGTGTGACTGAATGTGACTCGCTCCATACTGGCCATCTCCATTATTGTAAGTGGATAAATCAGAGAAAGCAACATTCTTCCGTGACTGTTGCGGCTGCTGTGGTGTGTTTGCAGGGGTGCTCACGTATTTCACTCGGTTCAACAACTCCCGTATAGTTGGATCCACCTTTTCTGAATTCAAGCTAGTCACCATAATTGCCTCTGCTGCTTTCTGGAAAAACAAACCGTCTTCATTCATGGAGAACTAGTGCAAATAATGTGTTGATAACGCTGGTATCTTCTAATCCTGGAAGATCAAAGAGTAGGTATTGCAACTAATAGGCAGTGATATAATAATGATATTAAAATATTGGTAAGAATAATGATACAATGTTGTTCGGTTCTTCTGGAACTGATTAATGGTAGCTAGCCTACACTCGTTAGCTATTTCGATTTGTTTCACCAATCCTAACCTTGAATCATAAAATTCGCCTACGTCTGCGTTCTGCTCTGTTAACAGACAAAACTCCCAATGATTATGGCAACAATGTTCAGAATACTCTCTTTGTCCTGCAAACAGATGGAGTGAAACGAAAAAGAACACGATGCGATGTAATACAATAACTGGTTTCTTGTCTGGACTAGAACCTAAACATAAAACAATAAGTACGTAAAACCTTTTAGATAACAGTCCTTAGAACTTATATGAGCAAAGGCTAGCTTCACCGTTCGTAACTCTTCTACACTGCATCTGCACTACTGCAAAAGCCACAGTTTATGATTGTTTTTTTTTTTTTTTTTTTTTTTTGAATGCACTGATAGAAACAGCGAGATAAACTGACTAAATGCACGTGATTGATTGTATTCGGTTACCCGGGTGGTGTGTTCTTAAATCTATCTCGTAGCGAGTCGGAAAAACTGGAGGAGCAGCAGAAATGTGTCATCGACATCAAAATGGGACGTAATGCGATATAGTGTGAGGATAAGGCGAATTGAAAAGAACAATATACATGGGTATCATAATTGTTATTCATAAATACATATGAAGCATACATATATATATAGCTAGTATGAAGAGAGGTGATTGATCCTATTTCACCAAGAAATTCTTGTTAACAAGTTTTCTGCCCATTTCGTTGAAGGATTCGTAGTCAGATGGAAGACAGTACAACTCTTGGTCGTTATCTGGATCAAGGTCTTCAGTGTTTGTGTAATAGTTGGTGAAAGTGCCGAAATTAGTGGATCTGATGTCGACGGAGTCGCCTGACTTCATCTTGTTGCGCCTGTTTTGAGTGCGGTCGTTGGGGTCGAACGAATGTGCTTGAGCTTGGGCGTGAGCATGCCGGAAGACAGCACGTTGGGTTTTTAGATATTGAGACTTGAGAATCGGGCCCACGATTTCACAGCAGTGCCGAAGCTGCTCTTTTGGAAGGCCAGTGGCCCTAGAAAGCAGAAGTAATTGCTGATCCCATGTAGGACTGTTTTGTTCCAACGAGATGCTATTGTGTGGGAAAGTGAACAAAAGACACGTAACGACGAGTTTCCGTACGTCGTATTTCAAGAACCTCATGTAATTTTCTTGCGATTTGCTGCAGATGCCAAGGAACTTGATGCTCATGACACACATTTTGTTGAATTGCTGTCTGGTGGCCCTCACTCGGGCAAGCAGCGTTCGAAGGAATTTCAAAAGTTCGGCCAACGTAATAACATGCTGTTGTTGCGCCTGTGATTCACCATCATCTGTTGGAACTAACAACTTGCTATGCTTGATTAGAACAGCTGCACAGAAATTCCGAAGCATGAAATTACTCAACGTCTCCATCTCTTGCTTGTATCTGTATCTCTTTTTTATATCATGTACGGCTGGCGATGGCTCAGGGGACTTTCTCGTGTTGATATTCACATTCATATTCACATTCAAAGAATGGCTAGTATTCTTCTGCATCTCTCTTTGAATCATGGACACCTCCTCTTGTGTTAAATGATCAACTGATTTTCTCAACTCAAGCATCGTCTTTTATACCCCCAATGTCTCTTTTATTTTCTTAACCTTAACACCCTCAAGAAAGGCCAGAGCGCTCCCAAAAGGCTTTATTCCTGTTAAAAGCTACCGACAGCACCAACACAACACACCACTATTCGATAGTGATTTGAATTTGTTTCCAAACACCAGTTATCGCACAAAATCAGTTCACTTCCAGCTTCAAACTGCCAAGTTTTTAGTTTATAAATACAAATTACCTTGTCACATTTTAATGGGACATCGCCATATCTTTCTTTATCCCAAAAATCCCAAAAATGACTAACTTTTCGATGTTTTGACAGATTCCAACGATATGTTTCTTTTTCGCACCTCCAGAAAATTATAAAAAAAAAAAAAAAAAAAAATCAAATTCAATTAAATAAAATTAAACTTAGCCAATGACAATGTGAATAAATTCTTAAAATTAATTTAATTTTGAAAGGGTCCATTCACGTGATGATTATTGTTGAAGCCGTGAAAAAGTTCATGTTAAAGTGCTCTTTAATCGCTACATTTCCTCTGTCACTCTATAACGAGATATCTCTAGGCAATATTGTGCAGCGCTTTACTTGAATACCAAAGGATGACCGACATAAGGGAAAAGGAAACAAAGACTGGTCAAAGACTTGTCAAAGACACATTCTGATTGCTTGGTATACTTGACGTTTTTGTTGCGGTTATAAGTGCGTTTTTTCCCCCAAAACCTTTGAAGGCTGTCTGCTGCTGCAATGTTTCGTGCATTTATATCCATTCGAAATGCTTCATCGCATTCATACCAGAAGACATTGCGATTGCCCAAAACAAAGTTCCCAAATAGGTCGAACTTGCAAAAGGCCTTTGATCAGTTAATTCCGCAAAGTTCGCAGCAAATTTATACTCAACAGTACGATGAGCTTATTGTAAAGCTTTCCAAGATATCTGAATGTCCAGATTCGATGAAGCTTGATTTCTTGCGTGATAATGTTTTCATTTTACATGATGGGCCACCTTACGCTAATGGTGATTTGCATCTTGGTCATGCTTTGAACAAGATTTTAAAGGATATCATCAATAGACACCAACTATTGAACGGAAAACATGTTGTGTACATTCCAGGCTGGGATTGCCACGGGCTCCCAATAGAATTAAAAGCTTTGAACAAGTTAAATGATAAGTTGGACACTATTTCGCCCATGAAAATTAGATCTATTGCAAGGGCGCATGCGCAAAAGACAATTAAGGCGCAAAAGGAACAGTTTGAACAGTTTGGTATTTTAACCGACTGGAAAACTAGGTATCTCACAATGGATCCCAAATTTGAAATCAATCAATTAAATGTCTTCCAGGAACTCTTCAAGAGAAATTTGATTAAAAGGCAACGGAAACCGGTATACTGGGGGACAGAAACGAAAACTGCTTTAGCAGAAGGTGAATTGGAGTATAAAGAAGACCATGTCTCCACTTCGGCGTATGTGAAATTTCCTTTGACTGAGAAAAGTAAAGAATCTTTAGACGTTGGTGCCATCCCAACTTATCTATTAATTTGGACAAGTACACCATGGACATTGCTCTCAAATAGAGCAATATGTTTCAACGAATCTTTGCAATATGTTTTACTGAGATTTAACAATGAGTATCTAATCCTGGAAAAAAATCTGGCTGAAAACCTCAGCTTTATTTCAGGTTACGAAGTGGTGAAGTCTTTGGACCCCAAAATCTTGTCTGGTCTATCTTACACAAACCCTCTGGTTAAAGATGATATTGCTCGTCCTTTATTCCATGGTGACCATGTCACTAGCACTACTGGTACTGGTTTGGTCCATACCGCCCCTGGCCATGGTCATGAAGATTACACAATCGGGATTCAGAACTCCCTTGAAGTTTACTCGCCCGTAGACCATGAGGGTAGGTATGATTTGAATGAATTACCATTTCATTTACAGACCTATTTCAAGGAAGAAGAATCTGGTAAGGGTTGTAAAGTTCTAGATACCCACACGACTAAAAAAATTATTGATTTGTTGGACAAAGAGAATATGTTGGCCCATCATCATGAATACATTCATTCATATCCTTATGATTGGAGATCGAAAAAACCTATTGTTATTCGTGCCACACCACAATGGTTTGCTGATTTACACGATATCAAATCAGCAGCATTAAGAGCTCTGGAGGATGTAAAGTTCTTCCCGGAACGTGGAATGAATAGACTCACTTCCTTCATAAAAAACAGAAACGAATGGTGTATTTCAAGACAAAGATATTGGGGTGTTCCAATCCCTTCTTTACACAAAAGAGATGATCCTGATACAGTGTTGATGAATGAAGAAACATTATCGCATATTATTAAAACCATAGAATCTAAAGGAATTGATGCATGGTTTGCTGAATCTACGGAAGAATCAATGTATGAGTGGCTACCCGAAAAGTATCATGCCATCGCGAAAGATTACTACAGAGGAACCGATACAGTCGATGTCTGGTTTGACAGCGGTACAAGTTGGCATGTCATTGCTGATTGGTATAAAAACATTGCAGGATTAAAGTCACAATTACCAGAGCCGCTTGCAGACGTTTATCTCGAAGGTTCTGATCAGCATAGAGGTTGGTTCCAAAGTTCATTATTGACTAAAGTTGGCTCTACTGGAATCGACGAGGCTCCTTACAAAAAAGTTATTACACACGGTTTTACGTTAGATGAGAATGGTATCAAAATGTCCAAGTCAATAGGTAATACAATTTCCCCTTTGGCAATAATCAAAGGGGATGATAAAAGAAAATTGCCTGCTTTAGGTGTCGATGGTTTGCGTCTATTGGTTGCACAATCCAACTTTACATCTGATATTGTAGCAGGTCCGACCGTCATGAAACACGTTGCTGATGCTTTGAAGAAATTTAGACTCACATTCAAATTTATATTAGGTAATTTGCAAGAATCCACAGAGTTTGAACTACTTCCCTTCTCTGAATTACGCAGAATAGACCAATATACTCTCTTGAATCTAAAGATACTATGTGAAGAGACTCAAAAGTTGTACAACCAACACAACTTTTCGAACGTGCTAACTCAGGTCCAATATCATATGAACAATGACTTATCAGCATTGTACTTTAGCGTTATCAAAGATTCATTATATTCTGATTCACTAACTTCAAGTAAAAGGCGTTCCATTCAAACAACCCTTTTCCATATATTCGATGCTTATCGTAGCATCATGGCCCCAGTTATTCCACTCATGGTTCAGGAGGCATGGAATTACATTCCTAAAGAGTGGTTTGGGAAATCTCCTAGAAATTCTTTATCGGGCGTGGAAACAGCATTCACAAGGCAATGGTGTAATAGCTTAAGGGAAATTCCAGATTCTAACGAAAATTTGTTGCACAGCTTTTCTAATAATGAACTTAAACTTTTGAGCTCTTTCACTCAAAAGTTTAACACGTTGGATAATGTAACTAAACCATTGCAACTGAAGGTTACGCTCTATTGTCAAGAGCCCGAATTACTACCGTTTACTCGCGAAGAAATAGAAGATTTATTACAAGTCGGTGAACTGGTTATAGAAACAGGCTCTCAATCAGATTTGCCATATCTTGAATTAAGTTCGACTACTGTTCAATTGAAGTTGGAGGAGAGTGTGTTACATAAATGTCCAAGATGTTGGAAGCATAACTCGCCTAATGAAGATACATTATGTCATCGTTGTGAGGAAGTGATTAACGATTCATAATTATGATCACATGATCTCGTATAATGGAAACAGTATAATTCTCATGTAAATATATATTGTATATAGTCAAGACTACTCCAAAGAACAAAAGATATTACATAGCTCAAAAAAGGTATAATTCACCTTTGTAACCTCAGTTTAGTACTGTGTATCCTTTAAGATCATTGAGGTACCACAAGAGATAATATTTGTCGAGAATACGCTATTGTTTGTTAATAGTTTACAATTTATAAATGAGATTATCACAAAGCTACATTGGGCTAGGATTAAAGAATGGTTCATCACTGCTTCAAAGCAATCGGAGAATCCTCTTGAAAACACCCCAAGTATCTACTTATGTTTTCAAAGGGAAAAGATTCAAAACGGATTCAGTTCAATCGACAAATGCCAATGATAAACTACATAGAATCATTAAACGATCAAGCTTTTTAACGAAATTAAACTCCAATCCTAAGTATAAACACTACTTTGATAAACTATCGGAAGCAGGAGCGGTGTCTACAGTAACTTCATTTTTAATCTTGCATGAAATAACAGCAATTATACCACTTTTTGCATTATGGGGAATACTCTATAATCTCGATATTTCAGATCAATACGAAATGCCCGTATATTTCAAAGACCTGTTCAATAAGTGCGGTGAGAGCATAAGTAAATTAGTTGGAGAATATGATAATGGGTGGGATAGAGATCGATTAGTGGTTTCTGGCGCCATATCGTATGCTATAGTGAAATTTCTTTATCCCGTGCGAGTCCTTTTCAGCCTTTGGGCTGCCCCTTATATGGGGATGTTAGTAGTCGCACCGTTTAAGAAATTAAGGGCACTGTTTAGGTGATATCTAAAGATGACACCACTGCCATATGCGCATTTTAATATAGGTTTATTTTAGTGAAGTCATGATTTATAAAATGCCAAGGAACTCGTGGAGACGTTAGAACTGACTTTCAATATGCATTTTACTTATTTAATGAGTTTTCCGATGTAATAACACTTAGTAGAGCCCAATCTACCTCCTAGTAGTTGTTTGTTGACTGTGAATAATTATCCATTAAAACCTATTGGTTCCTTTGACTAATTTGACGTTTTAAAGAATTTCCTCTATAATCAAATTAATTCAAGTTTGTTATATAGAGAGATATTCAAAAGAAAGCATATGGATAAAGTAGTGCAAGAAGGGAAGGCGCTACTAAACGTTTATTGCATAACTGCTATATCTTGAGTATTTTTCGTTACAAGGGTTTTTTATGGATCCCAAAATCAGAGGAGAAACTTTACACAAATGTCTTACTATCGATTGAATAACGGTCAAGGTGGTAATAACAATCGTTGGCCACAGCAACTTTCACATCAGGAGATGTTGGCGAATCATTCGAAGCTGATTTTAGATAAGAACAAACCTGCTGGTACTCAGAGTAAACCACCTATCGTAATGGCGAGCAACAATGTTTTTTCCATTGGTCCTTACCGTCAAAGAAAGGATAGCTCAAGGGTCTCGGTGCTACAAAAGTATGAAATTATAGGTTATATCGCAGCGGGTACATATGGTAAGGTTTATAAAGCGAAGTCTAGGGATTATGATAATAATAGGAATGGCAACGATGTTATAGTTCTTGACTCTCCCGATCCTATCAGTGCTGACTCGAATTTAGACATTAACTCCATCAATAGATCAACAAGGCAACATGAGGCAAATGAAAATCTAACTACAACAGACTTTAGAAAACCTTTCAATAAACGTTTTACTCCCAACGAAAGGAATAATTCAACTCAAATTAGGTTTAATAGCGGGTCAGAGCAAAATACTGGGATGAATTCTTCCAATTTAACTAACAATTCGAGAAAACCATCACAGATCCAATTCTATGCTATTAAAAAGTTCAAAACTGAAAGAGAAGGGGTAGAGCATTATACAGGGATATCTCAAAGTGCTTGTAGAGAAATGTCACTTTGTCGAGAGTTGGATAATAACCATTTGACGAAATTAGTCGAAATATTTTTGGAGAAGAAAAGCATATACATGGTATCGGAGTTTGCTGAGCACGACCTTCTTCAAATTATTCACTTCCACTCTCATCCTGAGAAAAGACTAATACCTTCTAGGATGCTCAAATCAATAATGTGGCAAATATTGGATGGTGTGTCTTATTTGCATCAAAACTGGATACTTCATAGGGATCTAAAGCCGGCTAATATTATGGTTACCGTTGATGGTTGTGTTAAGATAGGTGATCTAGGTTTAGCAAGAAAATTCAATAACATGATTCAAACATTATACACTGGTGATAAGGTTGTTGTTACAATTTGGTATCGTGCACCTGAATTAATACTTGGTGCTCGTCATTATACTCCAGCTATTGATCTTTGGGCTGTTGGTTGCATTTTTGCAGAACTCATAGGTTTGAGGCCAATATTCAAAGGGGAAGAAGCTAAAATGGAATCTAAAAAGAGTGTTCTCTTTCAGGCTAACCAATTCCAAAGGATACTCGAGGTTATGGGAACGCCAGATCATAAAATATGGCCTAACATCAGTAGCTATCCAGAATACCCTCAACTCGCGAAAATGCCGAAATACAGAGAATCGTTAACAACATGGTACCAGACCGCTGGTGGTAAGGATAAAGCTGCTTTGGACATTCTTTACCGTTTGCTAACATATGATCCAATTCGCAGGATAGATGCTATTGATGCTTTAGATCATCCTTACTTCACTAACGGTGATCCACCTGTTTGTGAGAACGTCTTTGAAGGTCTTAACTACAAGTATCCTCCTAGACGCATTCATACAAACGATAATGATATTACAAATGTAGGAAACGACAATAACCCTAATCACTCTCAGAAGCAAACAATACATTCTAATAACAACAATAAAAACGGCAGTATAAATGGACTAGGTGTAAACAAAAGGGTATTGGCTGCTGCCGCTGCTGCCGCTGCTGCCGCCGCCGTTTCAGGCAATGGCAATAACCCATCTAATAACAATATGGCGGCTGGAGGTTCAGTACGTAAAAAGAGAAAGTAATGCTATAATTAATATGTAATATATATACGGTTGCTACGCTTAACACCTTTCAAGAACGTCCCTTGTTTTTTCTTCTACGCTTGGCACCAATGATGGTTTTAATATCATTACTTAGTCCTGACTTTGTTGGCACCTCTGGTGCATTTGCTTGTGCTTCCTTTGCCTTTTCTGCACTAGATTCTTCAGCACGTTTCCTCTTTAGAGATTGAATTCTAGATTCTTGAACCTTTTCCCTTCTTCTTTTCACAACGTTTGCATTTTCAATGGCAAATTCGACAACTAATCTTCTTTTCTTGAAACTATCTGGATCTAGAAGTTTTTGCTCTTCTTCTGTAAGGCCTTCGATAATCTCTTCTTTTGTAACTTCATGAGCGTTAAGCCATCTTAAGCACATTAATGCGGTCTTGTGATCTCTAAATTCAACGAAACCATAACCTCTACTTCTACCAACCGTGGAGCCCTTGACTTCCATGATGATCTTTGACTGCCTTACGATACCATGTTTTTTATCCTTCTTCTTCACAGCTTCTATTTCTTCTTCTGACATAAATTTATACTTCTCTTTAGTAGATCTCACAATTTCTTCCTTATTAAGAGCATGTCTCTTCCCTTCCTTTACTTCTTTAGCAAATTCAACGACAGCTTTACGTGCTAATGCTTTAAGACTCTTTTCTGTCATAGCTCTTGGGATGTTTCTAATAGCTAATCTTGTCATGGAAAGATGCAAACTTGGGTTCTTCTTCAATTGTTCAACTCTCAATTTGTAAGATTTTTCCCTGACTTCCATATCGGCAGGTGTTAATAACTGAGCTAGTTTCGAGCCTTCCACGATTCTACCTTCGTTTAACAAGTATAGATTACGTCTATCCTTCTCACCCGGTGCTTTACCTAAGACCTCTTTCCTCTTTTCCGCATTTCTTTCAAACATTCTACCAGCAGATTCTCTATCTAATGTTGGGGAAATAGCAAGAACACGGCCTTGGTAAACGTATTCGGGACTGACATCGTCACTTATTAAAAGGGAAGTGCTGCCTGTGGCTGGTGCATTACTTAAACAGTTTTCATAAGCTTGTTCTGTTTTGAAAGCAACAAAAGCGGTACCCTTTGCTAGACCAGTTTCTTTGTCAATAACGGGTAAAGCATATTTAACAGGACCGAATACGTTGAAATGATCTGCCAAAGATTCTTGTGTGGCATCATATGGCACATTACGAACGAAAATGGAGAAATCTTCCTTTCTGTTTTTCTTCTGGGGTTTCTCTTCTTCCTGCTCTTCTTCTTCATCTTCTTCTTCCTCGTCTTCACTAAGTTGTTCATCCGATTGAAGTTCGACATCATCTTCTTCAGAATCATCATCTTGCTCCTCTTCTGCGGCATCTTCGGAGCCGGATTCAGATTCGGAATCAGATTCAGTATTTTCTTGAGGGGCTTCTAACTCCTTGTGTTCAGTCTTGTACTCTTCCCATCTGCTTTTTTGAATAGCAAAATCAACTGCCACTTTTCTACCATCGATAGTCAAATCTTTAGTATTTTCGATTGCAAGCTTACAATTAGAGATTCTGTTCATAGTAACAAAGGCAAACCCACATAGTCTACCGTCTCTCTTCCTTGGAATGCTGGCTTCAACAACGGTACCGTACTGACCAAATATTTTCTTTAGCTTAGTTGGATCACGACAAGACCATGGCATATTTCTGATAATCAACTTAGGTTTACCCTTCATCAAATCGTTATCACTCTCGATCTTCTTTTCTGCCTCACTTTTAGTATCTTCTGATTCGTTTGAAGCCTCTTTGGCGTCGCCCTTACGATTACGATCTCTTCTCTTGGCAATATCTACCCTCAACAAACGACCTAGAAACTTCGTCTTCCTAGCCTGAGATAATGCTTCCTTTGTGTCATCTTCTACAGCAAAACTAACAAACCCAAACCCTCTGCTAGCACCCTCACTATCCTTCACAATAACAGCATGCTTTATTGGAGAGAACTGTGAGAAGAAGTTACCAAACTCTTCATCAGTAGCCTCGAACGGTACCCCACGCACAAAAAGTGTCTTTAAATCAAGACCTTCATCCTTTTTCTCCATGTTTCCACTCATTGTCAACAATTCGTTCCTTGACTTCTGAGTAGCAATCACTGTATTGAGGGAAACTTCTCTATTATACAGCCTATATCTCTTCTCAGAGCTCGCAATACTTTCTTTGAGATGCGATGAGATGAGATGCGATGAGCTAGACGTTTTTTTAAAATTTTCTATAGTCAAAAAAAGAAATCATCATCAACAGAATTGAAATTTCAAGAATCATCGAGCTGAAGAAATGAGAGGCTATAGGTCACGTGAATGTAGATAAGACACGTTAGGAAGAGGATCTATAACGCAAGACTTAGATGTACTTGTTCCTGGAGGAACTGATTTGAGTATGAAACGGTAATAACTCTTAAGGTTATTGTCGGATAGTCTTGTTTAACAAGAGAAAGCAATAAATTGTGTGGTTATGAGATCGAGAGTTACAAGCATTGCTCATTCAGCCAAGAACAAGTTGGCACGACTAGGGGAAGAAACGATGGTAGAATTGCTGCGACATTGGTTAATCACGTATCCTATTGAGGATTCCAAGCTAATATCCGATAACCTTCCGTCCTTGATTGGTAAAAATGGGATAAGAAATATTGCCAAAATGGCAGTTACGCGATGGTGGCCCGAACTGAAAGAGGAACAAGTCGCGCAACTAGATATATGGTCAGTTATTGCAGGAACTTCTTCTACACAATGGGTAGCGTCTAAATGTATTGATAATGACGGTAATGACCATTTACTCGCTGTAGATATTTCAGATTTCGTGACTAAAATGCGAAAGTCATTCAAACGATTGTACGATTTGAATATTCATATAGAGGAAGACCAATATTCTACCATGCATATCGCGCGTATACAGCTACACGAAACACATTCTGAAGTTATCACCAACACACATAGACAGTTTTACCTTGCAATTCCATCAGGTCACTCGATACTCTTTCATTCTGCGCAAAATGACACGCATTCGCACTTAATTCTTCAGGCTTTCATGTCAATGCATTCTCCCCCCATTATTTTACAGAGGATTAAACGTAAACCAACCACATCACTAAATGAATTGTATATCTCTTTGGGGCTACCAGCTGTTAATACCACAGGGTTTGGTATTTGGTCAATTTATTCCTCCAATGAATTAATAGAACCTAGCCCTTTGGAGGATCCACGTTTACATCCATTGAACGAAGTGCAACTGCAGCAAAGTACTCAAGTAGGCTCGAAAGAGCAGGATATCAAAAAGTGGCAACAAGCTGCGATGTTGAAGTTCAAGGGTTCCATTAAAGGAGTTAAAAGTCGGAAAGAATATGGCATTAAAAGACGCAGATCATTGATTTATGGAGATGATGACTCAAAAATATCACAGATGGAAGAGGTTACCAAATATGACTCTTTGTTGCCCGTCAAAAGGGTTGCCTTCAATTATCAGTCTGATAATGGAATCAATATCCAGATTAATCTCAGTGGTAAAGATGTTTTTGGTGGTATGCATGAGTTATGTGATAAGGGATACATTGATCCCAACAAGGTACCTGATTGGTTATGTGGAGATTATGGTGATAAATCCGGCACTATTAAAAATGGTGAGTTCGTTCCTAATCAAGCAGCTGGGCTTATTTAGTAATATTCTATAGAGTATGTAAATGTTGCATTGCCTTTGACCTCAACTGTGTTTCATTAGGTGGAATTTTGTTCAGAACCTGTTTCAAACCTATCGCATCTTTCTCATATGATGCTAGAGTTATGGCCTCATCGTACGCACTACAGTCAATGTATAAGGAAAGTTTCTCAGCATATGACGCTGAGGAGAGCATCCCTATATATACAGCAGCCTCTTTCTTGTTTGCATACTTGCAAACAGCTTTGAAGAAAGGTAGATAACCAATAGGTGATTTTTTTTCTTTAGCAAACGCTAGAAGCTCTTTTAATCTGTGCTCCTTGGCTAGCTGTGTACATTTTAGGAAATAATATTTTCTGTCAGAGATTTTGAAGGCATTGACCATCTTCTTTACTTCAGAGTTTTGATTTATTTTGATTAAAGTAGCAAGAGTCTCATCCATAGTTTGTCTATGGAAGCTGATTCCATATCTGTTAGTTAACTCGTTTTGATATGTTGCTAGCTTTTTGGCTCTATCAAGCATACTCCTATCACGTTTCACACTACTATTTGTTGCCAGTTTTCCATAAAGTTCCGACGCTTGATCTAGTAATGCGACTGTCTCTTGGCCCTCGACAGTACCATGGTCCCATAGAAGCCTAGCAAGAGTTAGATAGTCATCTGTCTGTCTGAGGTAATCGTATAGAAGTGAAAAATCATGTCTCTGAAAGTATTGGTATATATTGTTTTCTTTCATCGTGATCATCAATGTTTTTGTAAATTGAACATTGGACATTTTTCTTTTGGAGTATAGTAATAAGTATAATATTAGCGGGATACTCATACTCTGAGTTGCTTCTTGAAGAGCCAAATCAATTTCATCCATCTTGAGAAGTAGATCTATCTTAGGTAGAACGTCTTTGTCATCCATAACAAGTTTCCTTGCCAAAGAATGACGTCCATCTAAGAATGCGACATTGGCTGTATTTGACAAATGCAAACGCGTATCTAAAGAAGTTGCCCTATCGGTCATTATTTGATATAATTCGTCGTCACTTGAATCAGATGATGTCAGTATCAACCCCTTAGCCCACTCTTCAAATATAGCCGGTATCAGTTCAGGATATTTTAAAAACTTGACAATCTCAAGACTCTCGTATATTTTGCGGATATCAATTAGCTTTTTTATAATATTCTCTAGTCCAATGGCTAGGAACATTCTTAAGGTAAGGTGTATTCCGATACTTTTCAAAAAGTTAAGCACTCTAAGATAACTGCATGTTTTTGCAAAATGATCTGCATCAAATTCAGTAGAGGATAAGGAGTCTTTACCAAAAGACGCAGCAGCCAATAACCTTTTTTGCCATAAAGGATCCAATTCATCGTAAACCGCCGATACACACTCATCTACTGCCTTCTTAACGTTTATAATTTTGAGATTTTCAATGGCTTTTGGAGAGTTCTGTTCGTTGTGTAGCAAGTTCAGTGAATCTAGCAATATAGCACCAGGAGATGTCGAACCAATACTAAAGATATTAGAGGTACATGTTGGAACCTTAGATATGAACTCGATCTGATCATCTGTTGCAATTTTCAAGCCATTGCTGGTCGATTGTAAAAGAACAATGTTATTTGAAAACCAAAACGAAGCGTATTCTGTTTTAGATCCAATTAATCGTACTTCTTCGTCACCAAAAACGCAACATACTAAATCATCTCCACACCATGCAATTGATTTAGGAAGCTCGTCAAGATTGGCACTTATTAAAGGTTTATTCAAATTGTCATCAAACACCACTAGAGTGTCAAGTTTCCCATTTACCAAGCAAATATATCCATTCTCAGATATACATCCCTTATACCATCCAGTCCATCCTTCAAATTCAAGTAGGTTTGACGTTTCCAAGTTACAAACCAGCACTTTCCCTGAAGAATCTAATACCACAATTTTGGATTTATTGGCAAACCAATGGTCTTTCAGTAGAAGAGAAATGTTTAGGTTGGGGAAAACCGGTTGGTTGAGGAAAATCTGATGCATATGGAACTCAGTAGTCATAGCTATACCATTTTTATAGTCCCAAATTGACAATGGTAATCTATCTTTACCCATAATTGTATGATCTTTGTACTCCTGCGTAATAAAGGAAGAGTATACCCTGACCCTGTCTTTCATTACAACCACAAGATGATCATCTTCTAAAACACTTTTAAGGTGCGTTGAGGGAAGATTCTCGTGATTCACGGATATCAGTAATTCCTCACTGTAAGTGTAAACCGACGTATTGCTTGGCCCAACGGTAAGATATGTCGATATGCCTAAAGAGGATGTTTTGTTTTTAACTGATTGTAGAGGCTGTGACCTATAGAAAACGGACTGAAGCCGTTCCCAACTCAAGGAAGAGCTTAGATCCATTATTCTAAATTCAAACGGGTGGTTGATTGTTTCAGTAGATAGTTCTTCTGTTTAACTTTTCAATAGTTATTTACCTTTTATATATATTGAAGGGTAGGAATATCAATATTATATTATATATATTGTAAAGTTTAGTCGAAATTTAACTTTAAGATATTCGAAGCACTTAGGAACAAAGCGACTTATAGAGTTAACTTTGAAGTTGTATCAAGATAATGCCGATTATACAATTAACAGTAAGTCATGGACGAAGTATCGTTGGTTAGTGGTACTGGCGATGTGCGTGTGGTGAAAAGGGAAATTGCTATGCAATCTGAGACCTTGAAGAGAATGTTAGAGTCGTCTTTCTTGGAATCACAAGGAACTATAAAGCTTGCAGAATTTGATACCAAGATATTAGATAAAGTGATTGAGTATATGGAATATGCATACAAATATAAGGACGCCGATGAGGATATTGAGGTGCCAGAGTTCGAGGTATCGCCGGAGATATCATTAGACTTGCTATTGGCGGCCGACTATTTAGGAATATGATACGATATATATAATAAGAAAGATTGGAAATGGATAATGTATTGTATCAAATGTATGTGGAAGTTGACCTTCATGGAAGTTTTATAAAGTTCACCCTTTTCGTCTTTGCTTTAGTGGACATTACTGGACAATAAGGACACTTAAAATTGCACGTTCCGTTTTTGCTTAGTTTGTCCAGACTCTTCTTCGAAAGAATATGATGGCAAGGTAGAGAATAAGGGGGATTGTCTTTGGTAGTTTCTTCCTTCAAGACTGGACAGATGAATATAGGATGGTAGTTCGATAGGAACGATGGAAGTTTGACTTGGAACGGTAATTCATCTGCAGTGGACCAATCTACATGGGACACTTTTCGTATAGCTTCGTATTTTGTGAAAACTTGGAACCCAATAACACCGCTTAGAACGACCAAGAAGAGTGCAGAGTGTAGTGGTAGTCTGTTTCTTAGACAGTATTGTTTAGAGAAACACTCTACGCAGATTTCAAGATAGTTGTGAACCTTATTCGAAGATATGGTGTCGCCAATAATGATTTTGGCCAACAAAGCAGACACGGGCTTTGCCATGCGAAGATGCGAAGATTTACTGACTGTTGGAGCCAAATTCTTCTGGATATATGAATAACAGTCCATAGGTTTGTTTTCAGAAAGTAATGACATAGCATGTAGATAATGTAATTGGAAATTGAGCATCTCTAGGCCGTTCTCTTGGCACCATCTGATGCAGGAGTTCAAGGATCCCGAACGCATCTCCTTGATTATTATTGCCATCTCTATATAATCAGCCGCAATATTCCTTGGGATGTTGTACGCAGAGTTCAAATAGCTTAACATTTCTTCTGGCGAATCCCCATTAGCCGATGTTGTGTAGTACCTTGCAATATGTGTGTATATTGCCCTATCTAGGTACTGTAACCTTTGAGGATTAATTCGATTCACGTAGACCGAATCCAACTGAAATTCGTTCAATGGCTTAACGCACGTTTTTGAAAACTTCTTGTAAGTGCTTATGGAAGAACTTAACGATTTCTTCATCGAAGAATCCCAATGCTTATGAGTTTTCGAGAGTTTTTCCTTGATAATTTGTCTTTTCTGTGGACTTGAACCATGTTTTATCAAGTGGGCTTTCAACTTCTTCAACTGGATCTTAAAATCATGTACTTCTTCGACGCATTTTCCCAAATGTGTCACTCTATCTTCAGGATCAGCGTACAACTTTGATTGAACCCACTGCTGGTCCAAATTCTCTAATAGCGTTGACATTTTCACAAATCAACCTGGTATGTTTTGTATTGGGGAATGGTCAGATACTTTTGCGTAACTTTGGATCCCACTTAGATTCCTAGTTACCTTGATTTCGGTATATGGTAAAGGAGAATCTCTTCTAATTCGAGTAAGGGGTTGCTGCGTTGCGTTGCGTTAACATGCGACCTAAGGCCTAAGGCCTAAATCACCGAACAAAACAAGAAAATTAAAAAAAAAAAAAAAAATTTGGCAGGATATTCCGTCTATATCACGTGATCGCTCTTTCTCTTCCAGAGGAGATATCAAAGTTGGGTGTGTGGGTGTTAATGGTCCGGGTAAGTATTGTTCTATCTCTTACCACGTGACAAACATCTTACGAGATGCGCTGCAAACCTATTCCCACTCACCTCACGGCCGCAGACGTTGCACTCAATATACACGGCCGAGTCCGCTTGTTTGGGCTTGCCATGAATATCGTATGTGCCTGATGGATCGTAATGGTAGGGCTTTGCATCGGGGAACTGCTGCTTGATAAGTTTCTGCTTGACCGTTTGGCGAGAAACAATATCTTGAATAATTGAGGTGATAAGGTTGTGGTATATCGAATTGGCTACTGAGTCTGTGGTCAATGATGCGGTCATTCTGTTGATGCGATATCTTGGTCCAATGTATGGGGCCTTTGGTGTTTTTCCTTTGTTCTATGCAGCACATATGTGTATGCGATGCGGAAACTTTTAGGTATATAATATCATTTCACTGATCTGGGTTGATTCATCTGCGATTTTGTTTAAGAAAAACTGGATGGAAACTGACACATGAATATAATAAATAATAATAGAAACAACACATACATTAAGTGGACGTTGCCTGCAGAGCATACGGTGGCCCGAACCCTTGCTTGCTTAGTAGTATGAGTAGATAGATCGCTGATCCTTGTTAATTAAATAAATAGTCGAATAAATATTAGGATATAAATATAGATGATGTGAATATATAGGATGATATGCCGGCAGGATGAATTAAAATAAAATAAAATGCATCGGCAAGAGATACTGGTTTCACAATTTCGCGTTCAATGCATCATCTTTTCTTGGTGATAGGCTGAGAGCCTCCTTTCTGATGTTACTGGCAAGTCCCTTGTCGACTTTGGCAAACATGGCGAATACACGGTCTTGAATTTCTGGGCAGGCGCCTGCGACGTGCACAGCGATGTTGTGAGCCAAAGCCTTTTGCTGGCCTGGTTGTTTACTCAAGACCTTGTTGTATAGATCTCTTGCCTGGACAAAGTCGATGTCACCTGGGGAAGTAGCCCAGTGAACTGGGGTTGCTGGACCGGACCATACCTCTTGGTGCTGTTGAATTGGCTTTGATTGTTGGATAAACTGGTATTTCTTCGAGCTTGACAAATAGTTTGGTTCTTTGCCAAGGTTACCATTGACGTTCATTGGGCCATCTCTGATGGCGGGGTTGAAGACCTTTGAGGCGTATGGACAGTTGACGGGTATTTGGGAGTAATTGGGTCCCAATCTGTAACGGTGGGCGTCAGGGTAGGAAAATAGACGTGCTTGCAACACAGGGTCTGCGGAGGGTTCTTGGTATGGTACAGTGTGGGAAGGAGAGAATGCGGCTTGCTCCACTTGTGCAAAGTAATTTTCTGGGTTTTCGTTCAACACCATCTTCCCGACCCTACGCAATGGGAACTGGTCGTGAGGCCACACCTTGGTTAAATCGAACACCGAGAATGGTAATTTCTGTGCTTCAGCTTCGGTCATAGTTTGGATGTACAAAGTCCAAGAGGGGTAATTTCCCTTGGCGATATTTTCAAAGAGATCCTGCTGACAATAATCTGGGTTTTTCCCGGCAAGCTCTATGGCTTCCTCGTTGGTCAAGTTTTTGATACCTTGGTCGGTTTTCAAATGCACTTGCACGTAGCGCCATTCGCCCTTCTTGTTGGACCACTTGTAAGTGTGGCCCGAGTAACTGTTCATGTGACGGTACGAGGCTGGAGTACCACGGTCTGAGAACAAGATCATCAACTGGTGGATCGCAACCTGGTTTTCTTCAGTGGTCAAAAAGTCCCAGAACATGTCGGCATCTTTCATGTTAGTTTCTGGGTTCCTCTTCTGGGTGTGGATGAAGTGTGGGAACTTAGAGGGGTCCCTGATGAAGAACACCGGGGTGTTGTTGTTGACCCAGTCCACATTCCCTTCTTCTGTGTAGAACTTGATAGCGAACCCTCTTGGGTCACGTGCCGTATCAGCCGAACCCTTTTCCCCACCAACGGTGCTGAATCTGACAAGGCACCTGGTGCGCTTGCCGATGCCGTCGAACATGGCAGACCCACACACGTCCGTGATGTCGTCGGTGATCTCTAGGTACCCAAAGGCCCCAGATCCGTGCGCATGTGGATTACGCTCTGGAATACGCTCTCTGTTGAAATGAGCTAAGGAATCGATCAAGTTGAAATCCTGCAACAAAAGAGGGCCGTGCTGGCCCACTCGTTGTGTCGCAAATGGTTCATTAATAGGAGCACCTTGTGAATTGGTGACCACACGGTCTTTTCTGACGTCTGAACTGTTTGTTGGATGGCCCATCTTTCTAGTTACTATATGGCTTGCAACCTGGGGTATTATTTCCTAAGGTAAACTAAATCTCAATGGTTTACGAAAAGCGTACTACTAAAATACATAGGCATATGCAAACACACACCAATGGATCCCCATATGGATGTACATATATACATATATATATATACTCGTAAGCCTAATATGTTCGTAGTCATATCGAAAGGAAATGCCAAACCTGGAGTTTGGCGAAGTTTTCGGCCTATTGGCCGTTCTCCAATATCTATGGACAAAAGACGTGCTTTGGCCATCGATTGCGGGCATACATCTCCACGGTGCGACTCTGTGACTCTGCAAGGAATAGCAGACCGGAAATAGCGGACTATGGAAGTTTCCTAGCACATCTCCGCTTGGAACTACCACTCTACCACCTTTGCTCGCTTATCGTGACGGTCCGTCAGTTTTTTCAGTTTTTTCCAGTGATAAGGGGAGCGCACTGCTGTTTGCGGTATATGGGGCCGACCGGCTCCAGCCCGAGCGGAGAGAGGGAAAAATTAAAAAAACAAAAAAAAAAATATATTAAAAAAAAAAAAAATGTAGTATTTTCGTGTCACGTGTATGGTCGGGTAATATTGTTAGCGCTTCCTTCACCATGCTGTGTCGTCTTGTACCGTTCACTGGCCACTCGCTTGCACCTATATCTATCTGTACATGTCGCCCCGACGATAGTGTGAGGGCCTGCAGTGCTCATCGTAGAAGCTTAGTAGGCATACTTACTTATATATATATATATATATATATATATGTGTGTGTGTGTATGTGCCACCATAAATATACTAACCTGACGCGTTGATTGTGTCACGTGACTTGAATTCCAGCCAGCACTCGTCGCGGATCGGTCTCGTGGTGTATGTGTCTGCCATGCGCATCATGTCGAGGTCCGTGGTCGAGCGGCTTGGTGCAGTGCCCATAAGCACATTCGCATCGTCGCCCTTGTACACATTGCGGCACCACTCGGGCGAAATTTTGGTCTCGTACCTCGAGTACATCTGCGCGATGCAATACTTCATCTCGATCAGCGCCAGGTGCATGCCAAGACACATCCTGTTGCCCTGCCCAAATGTGAACATAGAGTTGTTCATCCTTTTAAGTCTACGCTCGTACTCCTGGGCACTTTCATTATTCTCAACGTCCTGTAACCATCTTTCCGGTCTGAATTGTGCGGTATGGCTGCCGAACGTATTTTCCAACTGGTGCAAGGACCATGGCTGGCACGACACTATCGTGCCAGGTGGGATGGGCACGCGAGTGTGAGTGCTGTCATGTAATACAGCAGCAAATTTGGCTTCCTCAGGCACGTATCGAGGCTCGCTGCCTGGAATTGCAGAATGGATGCGACATGCCTCTTGAACAACACTATGTAAGATGGGCAACTGGTCTAGTTCTTGTAAGTCCGTAATGCCACTACATTCCTCGTGGAGTTTCTGCTGCCAGTGCTGGTTACAAGGTCTTGAGAGCTCCCAGCAGATGTAGGTCAACGTGATGCCCGTTGTTTCGTGGCCCGCAGCAATGTGGTCTGCGATCTCACTGGCAATCTCGTTCAAATTGTGCTTTGGTTTGGTCTGCATCTCTTGGAACATGGTCTGCAACACATTTGAAACGGGTGCTGGGCCCTGGTACAACTGTTTGCTCTTGAGCGCCTGCTGGAATCTCGAGTATATCCATTGCTGCGCCCTGCTCGATTTCTTTCCGATCCCGTAAATTCTGGCAACGATATTCCACAGTTGTGGAGCCAGCGTGGTATAAAACCACATGCTGCTGCTTTCCTGGAACCCTTCAAACAATTCCGTTGGATTGCGTTCCAGACTGCTCTCCTGTGAAATATCTTCTGGCGCTTTCTCTGTAGAGCTCAGACCCGCTGCACCAGCATTAATCTTACTGACGAAATTGGTACTGAATTGTCCACCATACTCGAATCCCGACACAACGTCCATTGCCAGAGCGAGGAACATCGGATACACGTTTACCGGGTGTTGCAAACGCGCATCTAGGGGTGCCCACAATTGTTCCACTTTTTGTTTGATGTAGTCACCACTTTGAAGGACGTTGGTTTTCGAATAAACCTTGGCAATATTCCTCTTCTTCTCGAGATGTACCTGAGAATCGCCTGTGCTGAACAAATTCTTGCTTCCGAAGTTGCCAAACTGAGCGTAGAATCCAATTCCGTTGCTCTTGAACTCCTTAGGGAAGTTGCCCATGTATATCTGTTTCATGTACTCTAGCGAATTGAAGGCCACTTCGTTGGGACCGATTTGAACCACATCTCCATACTTCTCGTGAAGTTTTTGAAGGTACACGTTACGGGACTCGGTTCTGGCCTTGTTGAGGATGAACCATTTTGACAGCTTGAGATGGAGCGGGCCCGGAAGCTTGCTGAGCGGACTGAAGAACAAAGGATGGATCACGAAGTAGTGCAGAAGCACTATTATCACTACTGTTACTGTTACAAACATCTTCTAGACTCCTTTGTTGATGGAGTTCGTCGACCCTTATCAATTGATACTCTAGTAACCCTTCCAAACACGGCGCTCTCCCTTATATATATATATATATATACTCTCTCCCTCTCTCTTCTCTCTCTTATCGGACTTATCACACTTATCAGATGTCGTTCTAATCATAATGACTCAATATTATATGTGTATAAAATTTTAAACGGTAAAAACGGCATGCATATATGGTGTGAGAAGAGAAGGAGAGTCCTTCTCTCTTAGGCCTCCGAATGGTTCACGACCAAGATCTATATCTAGTGTTTCTAGTGACTGTTTTTCTTGGTGGGAGGCTGGACGGCTTCCTCGCATAACGTCACATCGGTGTATAAGAAGGACACTAACGGGTCCTCGGTGACTCTGGTAAACCAGGCCATCAACTCGGGGTGGGCTTCGCGCCATTCGCGTCCTAGCAAGAACTGGAACACCCGCGTGAAGATCATCGCACTCAAATAGTCGCCGAGCGTAGCATACTCGTCGTTCACAAGGTACTTGTGGTCCTTCAAACGCAGCTCATAGTCTTGCACGATTTTCTCCAAGTCTTCGTAGGCTGCATCCACCTTCTTCTTGTTGTAAGGCTCCTTCCCAGTCAACCCAAAGTTCGCCCGCGTGAACGTGACGCACAAGTCCATGTTGGCTAGCGACATCCATTGCAAAACCTTTGCCCTCTCGACAAAATCCTTCCCCAACAACCGGCTCTTCTCGCTCTCATCATCGCTGAGACTCACCAAATAGCGCAAAATCGCCAATTGTTCAGTGAGCTTGAACCCATCTGGCCCCACGAAACAGGGCACCAACTTCAAGGGGAACAACCTGGCCCATTCTTCCTCGTTCTTCTCCGGTTCCAACACCTTCACGTCCAACTTCAAGCTCTTCACCAAAGCCCGGGGCAACCACGTTCTAATGCGGAAATTTGCATATAGTGTTCCTTGGGACATATTTCCTTCCTTTACATAAAACGATCACTACTCTGTGTGTCGCACACTAGACACCAACAAAACAAAACAAAGCAAAACTCAGTGCCTGCCTGCCTGACTGCCTGCAGTTCCTTAGTTGCTCGAGAATGCTTCCCTTTTGTTTCAGATTCCGTCTTCTTTCCTTTTCGAACCCTTTATATAGGAAAAATGTGAAACATTTTTGGAACAGCAAGCTAGAGAGACTTTTGACACAACCTCAAGAAGTGAATGTGGTTTTGCAAAAAATAGAGGAGGGTATATAAGGCGAGAGGGAAGTATAGTAGAGGAGATATACAACAATTTACTAGGATCGCACTTTTAAGCGGTGTTTTGGTAGAGTTTGGGCAAAAGTTAGGCGGTTTAGGACAACGTTTTACGTATTGTTTACGTTTTTTTATAGAAGGAATACGGCAAGAGCAACAACAACAACAAGAGTAACAAGAGCAACAAGATGGGCGAGCATATACCGTCGCCACCTGCTATTGAGGTGAGTGACTCGCAGTATCAGAAGATTGGGTTGCAGTGCATTTCGCCTGGGATCGCGACGTCGAGTTTGGATACGGAACGGCTGCAGACTTTCAACAAGTCGAAGTACATCGCGTTGCAGCAGCAGAAACAGATCAGAAGGATGAACCTGGACTCGCTGGGGGAGTCTGGAACGCAGGAGGGGCAGGAGAACCACGAGAAAGAGGATGAAGACGGCGAACAAGACCACGAGAAAGAGGACGATGATGACGGTGACGAAGACCGCGACCGCGAAAAAGAAGACGGTCCGGATCAAGAACATGTTTCCACGCCGGATACATCCACCTCTCTCTCTATGAACGCTTCTTCGTCCAAGTCGCTTAGGAGAAACAATATTCCGAAACCACTATCGCTAAAATCACAGGGTAGTGGGGCTGGGTCTGCTTCAGCTTCAGCTTCTGCCTCAGCGTCCGGGTCTGGGCCATATCCCAATATCAGATCGGCTCCTCCCATGGTAACAAAACATACGATTCCAGCACTGGGGCCCCACTCGTCCCACCAGGGTTCAATTAATACTGCCTCCGGATACAGAATCGCGAAACCAAGAGTCATATATAGGGGAAGATCCACGAACAGAGGGTATCCGCTGCTACCCCCAGGGTCTCTGGGGGCGCCTCTACCGATGTTCCAAACGTCGTCCCCAATTGCAGCTCGCGCAATGGCTACACCTGCATCTCTAAGATCCCACGCCCAGGGTCCAGGCCCTAGGCAAGCACCAATGACAGCATACCCGGGAGGATACCCACAAACCCAGCGCAGTTTCGAGCAGTTCATGGCAAACCCCGTCAGAGCCTCCAATTCCGTCACAAGAGACGTCTTCAAAGACGAAACAACGCGCATCGCCCCACTCAGCGTGCAGCCAAAGTCAACAAAAAGAGAATTCTTCGACGCTATCGAGATCGAGGACCACAGCAACAACGTCGTCATAGAGGGCGACATACGGCTGATGGGAGAGAACTTCCAGTTCCAGTTCGATTCCATCGACCCCAGCATGGACAAGAAGATGTTTCTGAGCATCTGCTCCAAGATATGGACCGATGTCGTTAGTCGGAACTAGGCTGGGCCTGATCACGGTGTGTATGTAGATTATGTACATCTTTAACATGGGGGCGTTGGTAACAATAAAATATAGTACAATATGATGTAATGCACACTACCCATGGGCCCTTGGACTCTTGGAGTCCCTGGGCTATGGGCCATGGGTCATGGCCCATGGCCCATCGCCTTTCTTTGGTCACGGCCAAAGAAGATAGTTTAAACGCATTACGTCACTAATTTATAATCACGTGATCGCAATCATATCTGGATACCGTGACAACACAGGAAGAAGACACGCATTACCCGGCCATTCTAATATATACAAAAATCTTGTAATAGCCAAAGCCAAAGCCAAAACCAAAGTCTGATCTAGTGAAGTCTATCGGACTCACGTGATCACGGAAAATCGGCGCCGAAATTCATATTTTTGTTACCCGTCTTTCCCCTTCTCCATGAAAATATAAAGGCAAAGCTCGCATCGCGTACATTGCACTGTATAAATTCTATAATATACATATATATATATATATATATATATATATAAGGTTTATATAGGATATGTATGAGTCGATGAGATTTGGCAAGTAAATTTATCTCAGTTTGTGCATTTACTAGTGGTATACCTAGTATTTGGAATTCCCCAGTAGAACAATTGGATCAGACAGTGGCTGAATCTCGTTTTCACGGTGACGTTATTTGATAGTTTGGCAAAGTCGTTTGCCCAAGTTTTCGGTAAAACTCGCAGATCTGGCTTAGAAAGTGTAAAGCAGCAGCAACAGCAAGCAAAGGACCATATCAATCGAGAAATTATAAAACCAGTAACAATGCGTGCTTCTACAGTTAAATTGGCTAAAGCTGCACAATATGTGCCCACGATCAAGTTTGTCGGAGGTCGTCATCCGGTTGTTGCGCATTCTGCATCCGAGGCCGGACTTCATCCATGCACAGTGGACTCATTGAGGCCTGGTGCACCAGGGTGTTCTTCTGTGGACGAAGTCATGAAGAAATGGCTTCCTTTCAAGGTGGTGCCCTACGTGAACCCCAAGAAGAGCGCTGCTAGCTCCGGTTCTGCGTCTTCGAAGTATATCTTTAAGAACAGACCATTGGAGGAAAATGAGGTTGCTTCCATATCACAGCTTCCTGCTAGGTTTAAGCTGAGACCATTGGAGGAATCAGAAATTGAGATTATCAACGGTGGTGGTGTATGAACTGGGTCTCTTCTGCTCCGCCAATACGATCTCTTTCAACATGGTTCTTTCCCTCATTAAGGGGTAGTCCATTTTTTTTTTTACCCAACTTCACATATTCTTTCTACTGCTTCGAAATTCATGTGTTTAGAGCTATTGATCCTCTTCGTATATTCTTCTTCTATTCTCTATTTTTTTTTTATCTCTCGATTATGAATGTTTAGGCTACCTTTATTTATGATTAATATACTACACAACCTTTACTAGATTTTTACTCTTACAACACAAAACCACTCACAATGTTAGCGTGAACCCCGGCACGGCAATCGAAAAATCGATGTTAAACTTGTTTAGCTCCGATTTTTGGTACAGGTTTCTCAACTGTCGTAAAACTTTAGTCCGGGGATCTTCGTCCGTAAAACCGTCCTTTATGTGTGTTAAGATAACGTGCAATTCGAACTCCGAGGGGTCCATGCTGTCGCCAGCGCCATACAACTGAACCAATCGCAATAACTCCCAGATAATAAATCGTGGCGACATATGTCCGTACAATTTCTCCGTCTCCACTTCCTCCGGATTAGAACACTCTATAACTATCGCCTTTAAATTCCTGATAGGAACGTTTTTGGACAAGTGTTCCCATATTTTCATCAATGAGTCTGATTTAGATACTTCATCGGACTCTGTATCCCCAAATATGAGAATATGATCGTTCGTGGTGCAATCCCGGAAAAGGTATGCTGTGCTGAACACAGGATCCGTATTCCTGACGGAATACCCGTGCCTCAACGTGAATGGAATGCATTCTATATCTTTTATCGTGCTGAGCTTCATCGCTTTGAAACAATCCAACGACTTTAACCTGATGGCTCTATCCGCAGTGAAATCAGGCCATATTTTGTCGTTAAATAAGTTTTCTCTGATTGCTGTTACTGTCTGTTCCGTACCGTATATTTTCTTATAGCAGCCTGGCCTCTCATATATTGCCGGAGAATTAAGAATGAGCCCAACCAAGTGGTCAAGATGTGGATGTGTGATAAAATACTCAGTAATTTCCCCGTATATTTCGTACGCTCTTTCTATTACATTGCTGCCCCTATTGTCGGTTTTTTCGGCGAACCGCTTGCTAAGAGTACCAAATCCGCTTTTGCAAGATATTCCTGGAGCTACTAAAGTTGACACATCTTCAGTTCTGTTCCTATATAAGCTTTTTACCACTCCACTTCCGCTTTCCCCAGTATTGTATATCATATCTGCTATTTCGGATAATCCAGATCCTGCATCAATGCATATGTATCCCGGGGCATCGCAGCCTGCTTGTTTCAACAAAAAGCTCTGTGTGTGATCGTTTAGTGGGCCTCCTGCGCATCCTAGAAATGTTAACTCAAAAGAGCCACTCTCGTTTGAAAACATGCTATATGCACCACCTTTCCAAACTCGGATTTGATAGCTCTAAGCATAGACGACATTCTGCTCTTCGATTTAGTAGTTGTCAGGGTCTTAATTTCAAGCTGGACTACCTTTAAAAAAACGTTTCTTTAAGGTAATGTACGGCTAAAGAAAAGTTGATGAATCGACAATGAGATAGGAGAAAAAAAGAACTGAGAGAGGAGTGAAGAGAGGACCATCGCTTGCCTAAGTGGTCAGGAGTAAAAGTCTGAAGGATAGTAGTTATTAACATATCTCTGACCGTAGATGCGTCGAGTTTTTTGTGTACGTAATATACATATATGTAGGGAAATCCAGAATGGAGGAAAGAAATAGAGATAGTGAGATAAAAAGATTAGAGAGGTTAAAGATAATAAAAAAATAAAATCGTCCATCCCATCATCTTTTTATGATTATTTATGAGGTGCATTCAGTTCCGTAAGCGCTATAGAGAGAATCGGAGAGGGAAAGAATAAAATAAACTATACCTTCTGCGTACCGTATCCCTTGATGTCTTTGGCGAACTCCCACGACATATTCTCGACTTGCAAGTTCTTTTCGATATTTAGTCCTAGGTCATTGTCAATAATGGCCAAGGAGAACTTACGCGAACTACGTGCGTCACGGTAGTATAATATTTTCATCGCTTCTAGAATGGCCTTCTTGGCAGTATCTAGGGTAACATTCTTGACATCTTTTTCATCATCTACGAGTTTTCTTAGTAGAGGCAAGGCCAAGTGTGCACCAAACCCTGTTGCCAAAGTTGGTGAAGAGTATGTGACACCTAATAGGTTCACGTATCTCAAGAATGGCTTGCCGTCTTCTGTTCCTCCGACAATGATAGCATTCCACAATGGATCTAGTTTGGACCTTCTTTGATACATCACAGACGATAGGTACTCAAAGACATAACTAGGCTTCAATTGCTCCTCGTTTTCTGCATATGCACTGTCATAGTTGTTCTCGATCTCCAAATCGTCAAGTAGATGTTGAATATACTGCATATCAGAAATATCCCCGGAAACACCAACAACGGTATTAGGGCCCACTTTAATCAATCTCTCCTCATTAGTGAAACGCAATAGCGAGCCATAAGCACCTAGGTTATCAGCTGCAATAATAACACCGTTATTGTACTTGATACTGATCACAGATGTACCAGTGATAATAGGGTTTTGGGTGTTCATTTTTGGGTTGTTAGACGCTTGAGCGATAGCATGGTTGTATGCACCGTAATGCTCATCGGATGGCCTACCCCAAGCAAATGGATCGTGGTTCATGTTGAATACCGTTTATTGGAGCAATCTCTATATAGTACCTGCACTTGCAATTGCTGTCCTGTCCGCTGCACCTTCTTTCCTCAGTTAAATAGTGGCAAATCTACGTATTAATTGCAGTTGTAGCTTAAACTAAATATTAAGACATCAAAGGATATTTTAAAGAGAAATAAGGAAGGGTAACACAGAAAATACAGAAGACATTGTATTTGACCTCCAAGAGTCCCGAAGGCATGGTGTTTGGTTATTTATGGTTCTGGTTGAGGTTTTAGTAGGAAGGAACCCTGCTATTTGGCAAGATCTAACCTTGCGGCCAGCAACCTTTCAGTTTTTATCAGTTCTTATCGAAACCTGTATATTTAACATTCACTCACACACATATATATGTACATGTGTAATAGTAACGATAACTAGTAATAGTAAATAGTAAATAGTAAAACGTCAATTGTCATTAATAGAACTCGACGTTGATCTTAACCTTATCACTTGATCCGCGAGAGAGCTTTCTGATCTTCTTTTGAAGAGTAATGATTCTTTGCCTTACAGAAGCAATCGTTTTCAAATCATTACGGTTGATTTTAACAACGACTTCGAATACCCTCTTGTTTGAATTACCTGTGGTGTTAGTTGTCGACGTTGTTATTGGCTTATCGCCGTTTGCCAGATTTTCGTCAATCGACAACGCCTGTGTTTCATTTACCAACTCTTCTTTCTCTGAGGTACTGAAATGGAAAACACCGTCTCCAATGTTACCACCTGGGTGAACACCGCAAATAACGTACATGATAGTACCGATGTATTTGGTCCACCATATAGTCCTTTCACGCTCTAGTTTGTCACCATCCCTTAGTACGACTTCTTCCAAAAGTTTCTTGTATTCTTCCTCGGGTTCTGGAATATCACCACCCCATCTGTTGCATAATGCTATTCCAACTAGCGCTCTGGATCTGTGAGATAGACCATGACAGCCTGCAATAATACCCGACGTTCCTACACGTAAAGCCGCTGTTGGTTGGAGCTCCTTTGGATATGATGCATGCACGAAAGCAAGATTACAGAGTGCTGGCGCAATCCTTTCATATACGATTTTGGGAATCTCCTTTGTTGGAATAGCTGTTCTCAAGAGCTCTAAATACTTGTACGCAAGTAAGGGAGCATATGGTCTTGTTGCAATGACTAGGGGATCCTGTGCCCTTATCTCCCTTGGTAATATTGAGTATAAAGTACCTTCTCTAACACCACCTTCACAGAAGTGTACGTTCTTAATTTTTGGTAAGGACTCAGTAGCGGCTGACATTAGAAGCCCAACAGCAGGTAATTGCTTGGCCCTTCTATCTGAAACTTTAAATATTTTACGGCCAGAATCACCTGGAACCCGTTCCTTCAAAAATAAGTAATCACACATATTAGAGAACTCCTTGAAGCTACATGAAAAACCGTTAATGATTGTTTGAATAGGATATTCTTTAATCTGTGACAAGAGTACATGACCCATACCTCTTAGGCCACCACCACAAGTATATAAATCGAACCCGCCGTTTAATTCTGCCTCATGGTACATCTCTTTTGGAATATCTATTTTCTCTACTGCTGTCTTATAAGCCTCAACGATTTCCTGGAATAAGTCATGTTTGCTTTCATTTTGTAACCTTCTCGATAACGCACCTGCCCCAAATGGCAGCGAAACTGGAGAAGAAGATTGCGTTATTTCCCCATTGACACACTTTATCCACGAAATTTGTGTACTTCCACCGCCTAAGTCGATATATAGCCCTGAAACAGTGTTGAAAGATGAGATGACGCCATAGGCACCAATTTTCCCTTCGTCTTCCTTTGCAAGAATTTCCACTTCCCAGCCCGTCGACTCATATATGGCATCGATAAATTCTTGGGAGTTTAGAGCTTCTCTTGTCGCTTCAGTAGCAACAACCCTGACACCCGTTTCTGGCACTCCAAAGTCTTCACATATCAATTTGAACCTCTTCATAGCTGCACATACTTCATTGATAACTGATGAAGGAATTGGAGCCTTTTGTAGAGAATTTGCAGCGTATTGCACCTCATATAGCGAGATCCCAACACGATCCTTGAACACACATGGCATTATCCTCGCATGATGTGTGGCTTTAGATGAAATGCTGAATCGAATACCATTAGAACCTATATCAACCACACCGCACAAATTACGAGAAACAACTTCAGTTTCATTATCGCTGTCAGACATCAGAGACATTGTCAACTAATCTACACTATGATGGTCAATCCCTACTATTATAGCTTCTCAATGCTGGGGTATTTTTTTATTTACAGCGAACGTTCAATGATATTAGTATACCTTCTAAACTGACAGTACGTACTTTTTTTTCTCTTGATTTTTAAGCTTTTGAAGAAAATTGGAAAAACAGTCATCGGCAAGTATACACGTGACCGGTAACTGTGGTAGCAAATGAGTACTTAATACTTAAAAAACAAAACAGGCTTTGAACGCGGTTAAATCATCAATCAACCCCTACACAATACATTTACTGCTCGCTTGGAGCGAGTTACAAAGACATTTGTAAATTTTGGAAATTCAAACCAAGTCAATGTCAGATCCTAGGAAGTTTAATAGGTCTGAATCTTGGCTTTCAGACGCTGGATTGTTGCAACTGCTGGGCTGTTTTGGAGAGCTTGTGGGGATCACATAAGTGACTTTTTCTGATCGCTTCCGAGGCGTGATAGAGAATTCATTTTCGGACTTTTCAACCCCTGGTAGTACACTCGCAAGTTCTTCAGCGTAAGAGAACTTTTGCGTAATGTTTGATGTGTACTTGGGAATACGATTCTTCATTGGAGTTTGCGGTTGGACGACAAGCTTTGTCGGTATTTCTTTCGGAAAAGATGATTGATCCGACGTAGACGCGGCTTTTTTGACTGTTTTGCGTCTAGTGCTTCCTGGAATACCGTCTCTGCAACATAGGTGCCTACAAGATGTTTTGTCTTTACAGGTGTGATGGCATTTCATATTACCATTCTCTAATACCACCCTGTCATTAATTTCTTCTCGCCCTTGTTTTCTTATATTTAGACCAGTTTCTGTTATCAATGCCAAGAGTTCTTCATCTTCGTCCTTCTCCGTGTTTTTGCCCTTGTAATCTACCTGATTCTCTTCTACGTTCGAGTTGTCGATTAAATTTGAGGTTTCCATGTCAGTGATGCGACTTGAATTACCTATATCAATCTGATCTAAAAGGGTCATATGTTTTTCCTTTGATTGATTCTGTTCAGCTGCCCTTAAGTAATATCTCATCTCATGATTTGTTCCGCCAATTTGCTCGCAGGAATATAGAAATTCTACCCACCTCACACTTTTATTCAACGTAACACTGATTCTGAAAGACTTGGGTGTTTTTAATTTACTTATGGATGTTCTTCTAAAATCAATTAAGACACCGGTATCAGTTTTCAACATCACAAGCAGAGATAGTTGTTCTCCATGCCACGAGGAAGATTTAAAATTTGCATTAACGTTTATCTTAAACGAGATATTAACTGACTCGAAAGATTCCTTCTTCTCCTCTACGCAATAATCAAGTTCTAGAGAGGGGATCATCTGCAAATCAGATTTTATCCTAGAGCCGTTACCAGGTTTTAAACTAAGATAATACTCTATCTGCTGGTCTGTTAAGTTTGCCATGTCATCAAATGTACTAACACCATGACAGACCAATTTTCTAAGAGAAACTAGTCCGATAGTATTCAATTGTCTGAGGATCATTGGTGTGTCTTCCCATCCTTTTCCTACAACGCTGCGCATAACAAAAAGTGCGTACTTTAGCGAATCTCCGTCGTTTTTCTCTATAAAACAATCGATCATACACTTAAGAACACGAGGCAAATGTCTGAATATAAGCATCTTGTCTTGAACTAAGGTTTGATGGTGTTTTGCAGCATCCTTATAAGAAGGAAATTCGAGACCACCGAGTTCATATTGAATAATTAATGACACCTTTTGCTCTCTGGTAGTTATAGACATTAGCTGCTTTGTCTTGTCCAAAAACGGATATCGTAAGAGTGGATTCGCATTGATTTCTCTATACAATTTTTTTTCGTTGTGCTTCAATCTAATGTTTTCAAACTCTCTTGCTTCCGATACAATCTGGATGATCTCGTGCGTCTTTAAAGAATGTTGGGGTTTTATCATATTTTTCACTGTTTCTTCCAGAATGTAATGTCTTGACATAGCTAGGCCATATCCTGTTGCTTCTAAAGCCCCATTATTCTCACAAATAATCTTAAACTGGAGAAGTTCGTTAAGTTTACGCTCACAGAATCTCGTTAGCTGCGTTTCAGGGTTTGAACCATTAACGGCGCTTCTGATATTACTATAATAACTGAGGTTTTTGATATACCTTCGATACAAAAATGTGCTCCTTAACCATTCCGTAGCAGATTGCGTAGATTTGATAGTACCTAATGTAATTTCGGCAACAATATTTTCAGCAAGGTTTAAGTGCAAACAACTCTCCAAAGTAGATGCACCGTTTAATAAGTTTTCATATTTATCCCTTGATGTTTCGTCCGTTAGAAGCAATGCGCAACCTTCCGTTTCAAATTGAGGTCTCCCCGCTCTTCCAATCATTTGGAGAATATCAAGAATTGTGTACTCTTGCGATCCGTTGATTGACCACATTTTTGTTCCTTTTATTATAACGAGGTAAGCAGGCAAATTGACCCCAACTGCTAAAGTAGAGGTGGAACAAAGTACTTGAATATCCCCGTCGATAAATTTATGTTCCACTTCTGCTCTGTCGGCCATCGAGAGCCCAGCATGGTGGAAAGCAACGCCTTTAATAGCAACATCTTCTAACTGCCGATCTTGTATCCGCATGTTTGAAACTCCTTTAGTTGAGGTTCTAAACTCATTGTAGCGTTGCGCTATATACCTTGCCGTTGCTATAGTAGATTGTCTTGTAGGGCAGAAAATAAGTACTGGTTTTCCCTTGCTGTGCTTATAAATTAGATCAGGCAGTTTAGTATTGAATAAAGCATCCATTTGGAAATCATTATTGAACTTATTGGGAAATGAGTAGATATGATGCTTAAGTTTGACTTGTCTATAACTATCATCAAATATGAGAGCTTTTGCAGAAGGGCCATTTGGTCCACCGGTTTTCAACCAATCTGCAATATCTTGGATATTGGGGATTGTTGCACTAACAGCTAGAATTCTTAGGTTCTGGCACATCCTATTCATTCTTGTGAGAATGACCTCTAGTGTACTTCCTCGGTTTTCTTGAAGTATGTGTATTTCATCCACTAGTACTAGTCTTAGTAAAGCAAAAAAACTTGGATAGTCTGACCATTTACGAGTTATAACATCCCATTTTTCTGGAGTACAAATGATTATGTTTGCTTGCTTGACTCTTTCTAGCTCCGTATAAGAAGTATCACTTGTTAACATACCAACTGATAAATTAAGGAATTTTGTCTTCCACTGTAGGTATTTCTCGTTACACAATGATTTCGTTGGTGCGATATAAAGAGCTTTCAATGATGATGAACTATCCGATTTATTGGCTGCACTTAATATTGCCAATTCAAATAGTACGGTTTTTCCTGATCCAGTAGGTGATGAAATCACACAATTCTCTCCACCATGATAAATGCTATCGAAGGATTCCGTCTGCATTCTATTAAAGTACTCAAAATTAAAAACAGATCTGCATGAATCTGGTAAACTTGAAACTGGTAATAATTGTTGGTCCTTAGTATTTGTAGCGTTATTAGTTGTCGGTGTTGTTGTTGGTGCATACTTAGCTTTTTTCTTCAATGGACGAGTCAAAGAGTCAGAAAAGTTTAAATGGAAAGTGCTATCATTTGATGTATTAGTCGCACTCGTTTCGTACTCCCTTGTCATATTATAGTTACTCCTTGATGTAAAGTCATCATCACTGTCGTCATCTATTATAGAATTATATGCAATACCCACTTTGAAGTTTGGGCGGCTACTTTGTTTTTTAGCCTGATTATCTTTAAGCAATTTTACATGTATGAGAAATGTTAGAATCGGTGGATCTTTATGTTGCATACCATTCTGGAACAGTCATAAGTTATTCCTCAGAAATTGGCCTTTGTTTAAGAGTATCTGTAGTTTTGGAGGCTTGTCACTTACACATTGTAAATTGTTCGAGGAATGGGCCGAGGTTATAAACAATAGTTCTGAACACCGAGCAAATTTTGACCAACTGGAAGCCTTAAGGTGATTATATTTTGACACTCCAATTCCTTCGACCGGTTAATTGAGTCTCTTTTCTTTGACTTATTATGTTTTTGTCTTTTTAACTCTTTCGGCTCTTAGAGTTAATGGTTGGTAAACCTTTAAGCTTCTTTATTTTGTTGATATTTTTTAGTTGTTAAAAGTTAAAGGGGTAGTAAAAAGCTTAAATAGACTGTATCAAACTTGCAAAAACAAGTCCAATTGTTTATGGTTGCACAAGAACCACAAATATTTTAGTTACTTGAGGGCCGGAATATGAGCGAGGAAGCAGCTTCAAGTCCCCATTCCGTTGAGCTGGAAACTTCTGCTGGTGTATCTGATGTACAACAAGACTTAAGCATTACTTCATCAGATAACAATGCGGTCGATAGTAACAGAAATGTAGAAGGAATACCAACAGGTACAGTGCAGGTAGAAAAACCATATCAAGGTCAATTGTTTGCTCAGGATGAGGAGGATGATGAGGATGTTGATGATGTAGATCTGGAGGGGGATGATTATAATGACGACCAGATGCTAGATTCAGATGAAGAGTTACGCAGTCAATTAACTGGCTTAACTGAAAGTGTAAAAAGTTCACTTCCTGTAAAAGACCTTCCTGCTACCACATTAGAATATAACGGTATAGTATATCCGATGTTTGCAAGTGATGCAGAAGGGTCGGACCAGATATGTGTTGTCCAAGATAAGTCTCTAATTCATACAGAATTTAACATTTTTATGGGTTCGATTAGGCTGTTTCTACAGCAAAAACATGGATCCCTAGCATTTGCAAATAAGGAGATACTTCTAGAATTTCCAGACTTAGATCTGGTCTGTGATGAGGACAATTTATATATCAAAAAAATGACTATGGATGATATTATTTCGATATTTAAAGTTCTAAGGGCAAACTCACTAGAAAAATCTGAGGAAAACGTTCCTTCTGCGCTTCGGGCCGTAGTCACATTGCAGCCTAGATTTGTGTCTAGATATAATGACTTGGTTGAGGTCATGGATAATAATGGGAGTTTTGCAGTCGCGCGCGGATTTTCTAATGATGAGAGTCATCCCGTTTTTGTTGATGAGGGAAACCAAGATATTCAGACAACTTCGACAGACAATAGAAATTCTGAAATTGTAGTCATGGATTCCGACGAGGCAAGTCTGAAAGGATCTGATTCGGATATCGAAATACTTAACTAGGTTTGTATCATTACCTTCGATATAATTCAAACATTTAGTGCAATTCTTCGCCCCAGATGTATAGTTTTATATAGCTTGTATTATTAATTATTTTTAGTCTATCGCACATCATCATTGGACAAGTAAGATTTAGTGGAAGCGGCTTATGCACGCCTCAGTATAGCACTGACTTTAGCGGGACTGCCTATTTTTGGATAAGTATTTCAATGACAAGTGGCATTTGGGATAATTCCAGTTTAAATTTAAAGCATTTTCTTGAAGAGGGTTTCGGCGCTTATTCATTAAGGAACTTAAAAGAGAGCTTGAGCTTGGACAAGAAATCAAAAAAACTCCTCAAATACATATCTAACTCGAACATTGAACTCAACTTTTGGTTATTCGAGAAGAATCGTTCACCTAAATCGAAATTGGCGAAATATCTCTTTGAATATGACAGAGATGTGTTTTCGATTAAAAAAGGGAAACTCGTGATGAGGAGTCCTCAGTGGAATAACAGTTCGTTAACTCTTTCAAGGTCAGTTTTAGATAGAAACATAATAATAAAGGAGAAACTAGCTGTGTCTAACGATGTTAAGGGTTTGCTTGGCGAAGTTTTGGTCAAATTAGATCTCTCTTCAGGTCTTTCCAAATATCCGAAAGAGAATTTAGGGCGGTTCAAGATTGAATCTTGTTTCTTAAAAGGTAGCAGAATAAAAAAAAGGCCAACAATTACTCCAAAGATGGTCAACCGATTGGATATCCAAATAAATGAGCTCATTGACGAGACTATTATATCCGAAGTACCTCTTTTTCAAGATTTGGATCTAAAAGCTTTATTTCCAAAGAAAAACACTAATCATTTACAGAATTATATGCTTCATCTAATAAGCCCTTGCGCTCAACTTAAAAAAAAGCGTATTATATCATGCTATAACAAGGGACCTAAATGGGTACAGACTCCGGAGACCTCTACTAGCCAACGTTTTAGGAATCTCAGGTTCCGTTCTCAAGATGAAGACTTCCATGCTTTTGAGCTCTTCAAACTAGAGAGTCCCGTAGAAAAATTAAAGAGAAGTAGATTGCATAGGTGTCAGAAAAAGATAACCAAGGTTAAATGGCGAGTCAGAGAAGAAGTTCTTCAACGTCTCAATTGGAATCCATTTGAAGGCATTGAATTTCCTGATAACTCAGACCTTGTAGAAACAATTAAACAAGTTGAATACATGGTTAAACCCCCCACGGTAACTTTCAAAAGGCTCTACAGTTCTCGACTTGACCTTATAACAGAAATTCCCATGATTTTTGCACCGTTTGAACCAATTGAGCAGTTCGAACATGAAACAAGCCCAAAATTATCTTCCCCTGCACGAGAAGAGACAATTGCTTCTTCTGGTACTAACTCCAGTAATGATGAGGTTACTGATATCGAGAATGTGTCACACAAAAGATTGATTAATCAATCAAAAAGATCTTTTATAGATGATGATTTGATAAGTATCATCGCAGCAAAAAGAAAAAGGTTAAGTTCTAGTAATTTGAATTGCATTAATGCGACAGAAGATTCATTGAACTTGACAACAAGCACTATCCTTTCCCCCAAAATCTCTTTCGAAGTTGACGAAATATTCTTCGAAAGTGCCAGAAAGAAAACTGTCATTTTCAATTCCATACATCTTCACAAGAACCACCCTATAATTAGATTCATGAGCCAAAATCACTTCTCTATTCTTGAGTTAGAACTAGGCGATGCTTGTGATATCTTGGTAGACACCTCAACGTGTATTGTAATAAGAGATTTGCAAATGGTTAGTCAAAAGAGGGACGATAGCTTCCCGATAATAGATTTAATACAGACATTAAAGCTAAAATATAAGAGAGTATGCCTATTACTTTCTTATACAGAGAATGTTCTCCAACTAGACCAAAATCTCGCTTATAAATCCCAACTTTTGCTTAACAGCTGTTACGAAATAAATACCCACCTTATCGAAGAACACAATATAAAAATTATAGCAGACTGGATTTCCGTCTACTCTAGTCAGAGCAATCCAACAGAACAACAATTAGATTCAATAAGTCCTGCCAAAAAGTTGCTTCAAAGTTTCGACATAAACCCATTCGCTATAGAAAATATTTTGACGCTGTCGTCGTTAGATGCCTTTTTGTCCATGAGTTATGGAAAAAGAGCTTTATTATACGGAAAATACCTAACAGATTATCAGCTCTCACGCATAGATGAGTTTGTAACAATGAGCTGGAACTAATACATAAAAAGCCTCGCCCTTTAGATAGGAGTCAAAATTGACTTTAACGTTAAACTCTGTAGAGATTATACTACATCATATTAAACGAGGCCAAATTTATCTAGATCAATGGATTTTTTACGAAAGTTGAATTTGGTGATATTCTGAAATTAGAAAACCAGAAAACAAGTAGAAGAATAGTTTACCTGAAAAAAAAAAGAGTGTTTTGAACACATGCACGAAATAGAACCTTTTATTAGCTAAAACCCAAGCCGCGAGCAGATCCCCGAACCATCTACAACAGTTAAACATGGTGGTATTAGCTGTCTCTATTACTACCCGTAAGGGTAAGCCTCTTTTGTCTCGTCAATTCAGAGACATCACAAAGGATCGTGTTATGGAATTGTTGTCCAATTTCCAAACTCTAGTAGCCAATTCATCTAAACAGCACACATTTGTTGAAGATGAGCATGTGAGATATGTTTACAAACCATTTGATGACTACTACATCATTTTATTGACCAACCTACACTCTAATATAATCCAGGATATGAACACGTTGAATACATTTGTTCAAACGGTCGACTCTACTTTGAAGGGTTTAAGCGAGGAAGATATATTCCACAGCGCTTTTGACATTCTAAATTCGTTTGATGAAATCATCACAATGGGCTACAAGGAGAACTTGTCATTGACCCAAATAAAGACCTTTTTAGCAATGGAATCACACGAAGAAAGAATCCAGGAGATCATTGAACGTAATAAAGAATTCGAAGCTGCTGAGGAAAGAAAGCGTCGTGCTAAGGAAATCTCAAGAAAGGAACAAGCCAGAAAACTGGGTATTCCAGATACCCAAGAGTTCACTGGTATTCATGGTGGTGTTATGAACAAAGCTTACGATAGTTACTACAGCCATGCCTCTTCTGCTGCCCAACAATCATACATGCACACACAATCAAACCAGGGATCTCAATCTGCCCAAAACCAAGGTGCTGCACCTCAAATGATGCAACAACCAACCTACGGCAGCGGCTCTCGTGAGCCACTTGGTGGTAAGGGTCTACAACTAAATGGTCCAAGAAGAGGTGGTGTTGAAAGACCAGCCAAGTCATTTGAAAGACAATCTCTACCGGTGCAGGCTTCTTTGGAGCCTGAAGAAGAAAAGCCAACGAACAATGGTATTTTGATTAGTGTTAAAGAAACCATAAACGCTGAGATCTCCCGTGACGGTGCAATTCTGGGATCAGAATTAAAGGGTGTCCTAGAATTAAGAGTCAATAACCCAGATTTGGCGCATGCTAAGCTCTGTTTAGGAGATGACGTCAACGTCAAAGATAAGACTTATCAGTTCAAAACCCATCCAAACGTGGACAAAGCAGGCTTCTTAAACAACAGAATGATTGGGCTAAAGGACCCTAACAAGCCATTCCCATCTAACGATCAAAGTCTAGGGGTTCTCAGATGGCGTAAGGTCAAGGGTGCGGATGAACACGATCTAATTCCATTAGAGGTATCTACATGGCTATCTCCATCCGATGAATCACAAGGATCTATGGATGTCACTTTTGAATATGAAGTCAATAGCGATTATGAAGGTACCATAGATGAACTACGTTTCTTGATTCCTGTATTCACCGAAAGTGTATTCATCAAAGATGATTCTAATGAGGTGAATGCAAAGATCGAAGCTATCGACGAATCCCAAGGTGTTATTATCAAGGTAGATCCAATCTCATCAGGTGAATCAGGCGTATTCAGTATTACTATCGAAGCTGCTTATGAAGACGCACTCTTCCCAATTAACATTGCTTTGAAGAACAGCAATGCTCTCCCATTATCAAAACTAAATATCGCTTCTGTGATTTCCGCTGTAGAAGAAACAGAGTTACCTTTCGATACGATTTCTACTTTGAAGAGCGAACAATACGTAGTCGTATAGTTAATCATGGAATGCCCTTAATCTTAAAAAAAACAGAACGTACTTATATATATAATTGTTCAGCACAAGAAAGTATATATAGCTTTACTAGCGCAATATAAAAGAGATTGAATAAACATTTTAAACCTTCAAATTAATTTCATAGAGAAAAAAAATAACATGTAGAGACCATGCAGCGATTTTAAGTTTGACAGCAGCCTCTGTGTTCATGCTCTTTTTTTTTTTTCTGTGTTAGCGGATCTTTATCCGCAATATTCTTTTCACTATATTATTATATATTTTGTTAGAAAAAGTGTAACGAAATTACAAAGGTTTTGATGATAACTTAAAAGAAGGTTAAAACCTATAGATGGTTTTGCCACCTTAAAAAAAAAGGTTCAATTGAACATAAGTAGGCATAAGTAAGCATAAGCACAATCACCATTAGAGATATGCCATCGCTACCTGAACTAACGAAGGGACTAAAGTCTGCATTTGAAAGTAAACAGTATGATATCTGCTTGAAGTTGCTGGTCCCTATTAAACTAGAATTGATTAAAGCAAATCTTTTGATACCTGATATTAAGAAAAGCCAGGAGAATACAGACTACTTACAAGATTTGAACATAGCTAAGAAGATACTGGAGATTGGGGCTCTCTCGAGTGTATACTGTGAAGATTTTGATGCTTTTATGAGCTATTACTCCCAATTAAGTTCTTTCTTCTTCTCGGATGTGAAAGAGTTGAGTGAATCTGACAGCAAGTACAAGTTGATAAGTTTATACTTGCTAATTCTTTTAGCCCAAAACGATTATACAAAACTACATTCTGAATTTGAGTTCTTAAGCAGATACGTTACAAATTTGGAAGAGAGCCAGTACTTATCCTATCCTGTAAAGTTAGAGAGATTGTTGATGGAGGGTTCTTACCAAAAAGCATGGGATTTGTTGCAAAGTGGGACTAAGGTTGAAGAATTCAATGTGTTTACCAAAACGTTAAAGGATGCTATTAGGGAGGAGATCGCCTTGAACTCAGAACAAGCGTACAAGTCTTTACCTTTGTTCAATGCCAAAACATTACTTTTCTTTGAAAACGAGAAGGAGATGGAAGCATTCGCCAAAGAGCGTGGCTGGAACGTTAATCATGGTGTTATAACATTTGGAACAGATGCTGGTCCAGAAAAAGTGGAAACAGGGAACATCGTGGACATGGCCGTTGACTACGCTGTTCATTTGGAGAGTATTGTATAAAGTGCCAATTAATATAATATTATATATATATATATTAATAAAACATGCAGCATCCATAATAGTGACAAGACTAGTCAACTTGCGCTCACATTGCTTAATTCAAGTTCGCTTCGCTTTGACTTCTCTTGTATATTCAAAAGAACAGAATTGGCTTGCTTATTAAACACATACTTATATTTACCTCCAATATTATAAATAGCTGATGTATTTAAGCATATATAAAAAGCGTCAGAGCGCTTTGGAAGTCTTTTGGATGCATGATGCTCTCCATACATATCCAAAGCAAGTTGATAAAAAGTCTATTAAATTGAAATATCATTCATACTCGTAACAACAAGGGGAAGGAAGGAGAAAAAAAAGTTAGTGTTTTAATAATACACCAAGTACTGGTTGCATGATGGAGGGGAAGAGAAGAAATCATAATCATAAACGGTTCGTGTTTTGTATTCATTTTCATTCATATATTTTTTTTTAATTTTATATCTTGGATTGCATGAAAGTGGAAGATGGGGGTGAGGGGGCATGAGCGATCGTGAATGAATGTCATTGCGTTATCACGATCGTGATGTGGGCCATATATAATATAATTATAATATATTTCGTTCAAATGACTTAAGCACCTTCGATACCAACAGACTTACCGGCAGCCAATCTCTTTTGTGTCAAAGCGGCAATGATAGCAGCACCAACACCAGAACCATCTTCAGCAGCCACCAACTTGATTGGGTGGTCTTCCATCTTTTCGACCTTCCAGTCGTAGATGTCCTTCAAAGCTTGAGCAGCCTTCTCCTTGTAACCTGGGTACTTGTTGAAGACGGAACCATCGGCAGCAATGTGGGCTTCAGTGTAGCCTCTCTTGTTACAGATAGCAGAAACACCACAAACGGTCAATCTAGCGGCTCTTGTTCCGACCAATTCAGCCAACTTTCTGATCAACTTTCTTTCGATGACGGTGGTTTCAATGTTCAAAGTAGTCTTGAACAATTCGTAAGTGTCTTCCAAGTTTTCGAATGGATCTTCTTCGATCTTGGCTGGGTAGGTGGTGTCCATGACGTATGGAACTTCCAACTTGGAAATATCTTGGTCCTTGAAGATGAAACCGCTGGAGTGCAAGTCCAATAGGACTAGACGCATGATTTCACCCAAGTAGTAACCGGAAGTCATCTTTTCGAAGGCTTGTTGGTTTGGTCTTGGGGATTGTTCATCGATCATAACATCGTACTTGGTTCTTGGCAAGACCAGGTGTTCGTTGTCGAAGGAACCGTATTCACAGTTGATGGCCATTAGCATATCAGTGGTGATGTCAGATGGCAACTTACCTTCTAGCTTTTCGATGTTCTTGACACTTTCGTAGTAGGCACCGTTGACACCAGTACCAATGATGATACCCATCTTGGTTTCTGGGTCAGTGTATAGAGAAGCAACCAAGGTACCGGTGGTATCGTTGATCAAGGCAACGACGTTAATTGGGATGTTCAGCTTCTTGATTTGCTCTTGTAGCATTGGGACGACATCGTGGCCTTCGACACCTTCAATATCGAAACCCTTGGTCCAACGTTGCAAGACACCTTCGTTAATCTTGTTTTGGGAGGCTGGGTAAGAGAAGGTGAAACCCAATGGCAATGGCTCAGAGACACCTTCTGGGTACCATTCTTCAATGAAGTCCTTCAAACACTTGGCAATGAAAGACCACAATTGCTCAGAAGTACCAGTTCTCAAGTGGTCTGGCAATCTGTACTTGTTTTGAGTGGTGTCAAAGTCGTGGTTACCACCCAACTTGACCAGAACAACTCTCAGGTTAGTACCACCCAAGTCAAGGGCCAAGAAATCACCAGTTTCCTTACCAGTTGGACTTTCGACAACCCAACCTGGAATCATAGGAATGTTACCACCCTTCTTGGACAAACCCTTGTCCAATTCAGAGACGAAGTGCTTCACAATGGCTCTCATCTTTTCAGTCTTGACGGTGAACAAAGTTTCCAAACCGTGGATTTGTTCCATCAAATCAGCTGGAACATCAGCCATGGAACCCTTTCTGGCTGGTGGCTTCTTTGGACCTAAATGAACCATTTTTGTAAGTGTGTGTGTTTGTAATAATTGGAGGCGTAAACCGAGTGTTAAGTGCTTTTGATATCACTTGCCGATTAAGAACTCTACTACTTTAGCTGGCTTAAGCTTAACTAGTTGTTCCTTGATTTTTCAATACAAGAAGATGAATTAAATAAAAGGTCAAGCTACAACTATTTATACAATATAATAGACGTCAAGAAAAATTTAAGCATTTCAAACACGAATCCCCAGATCACAGATCCAAGAAACGTTCTTTATATATAATTTGTAAATTTCGCTCCCAACTATAATTTCATATTTATTTCCCATTTCCATTTCCATTCCATATTCCATCCAACACCAAAAATCTCAAGTTCAAACCAAACTCGACCTTCTTCTAAACAAACAAACATAGTTGCCATAAGACCCCACCTACCACCACCACCACTCATTCCACGTATATCATTCCATCCTTCAGAAAACTAGTACAATACCATACAACTAAAAAAAAAAAAAAGTGTGAGTTTCTTACTTGCTATGCCGGCAACTAGCAACTGGCAACTGGCAACAGACGGCTGGCAACTGCTATTTCCAAACTTTGTGGAAGCTGGAAGCTGATACTGGAAACTCTGGAAAAAATTTGAAGACGAAAAATCGACGAAATGACAATATGGAAAAAAAAAATAAAAAAAAAACAACCTTGGAAAAACGGCTAGCAACAGGCTTAGGAGCCTGGAAAAACGGTGAAAAGAAAAAGAAAATCAAAGCACAACAAACAAGCAAGCTGAATGCAGCTATGAAAAAGTGTATATTCCCTGCGGGATTGTCTGAAGCGGGTATTGTTCCGGCATAGTGTGGGGATGGGGATATAGAATAGACAGCGGAATGGAGGAACAGCCGTAGTAGAGGTGGTGAGACAATTCAATTGGAGTGACATTTGTAGAGAGAGAAGGGGAGAGGGGGGGCAGGGTGGATGAATTTCTGAATTTCGCGGGGGTGTAGTAGCTGGCGTAGGACTCGGAAAATCTGGAGATTTCATATCCCGCCCAAAAGTCTGGAGCTACACGCCAATGCCACTAGGCCACTAGGCCTCGCAATAGCGCACAGGAGCACGAGGTCTGCGTGTTCTTGTGGGGTGTTGTTTCAAGCAGCTGTACGTTTTCCCTCCACCCCATGCAGATTTTTCCGAACACACGAGAGAGAAAAATTAAATGGTATTAATTTTATTTTTTCGCCGCGGTTTCTGTGCAGGCGCAAAGCTCTCGAGTCGCACTCACTGCTTGGGCGAAGCCGTGATATCTTCTTCTTCTTTCATGTCCTCACTCTCCCTATTGGCAATGGAAATTGCGGGAATGGGGCCCGGACAGGCATCCCAGCAGTAAAAAATAAGGATACATAGTAGTAGTATGTGTGTTTGTTGTCATTTGTTGTGTATGGTAATTTTTTTTTCCGAAATGCCGGAAAAATACGTATTGCTCTGTTTTGGACAATTGCATGCTGAAGATTTTTTTTTTTTTTGTTTAGTTTGTTTGTTTGTTTGTTTGTGAATGCTATGATATTCCTGCCCTTCGCTCTGAAGATTAGCATAAGGTGATGGTTCTCCCGACGAAGCCGGAAAAATCAGGATGGGCCTCAGGTGGTGGTGGTGTGAGGTGCATGTGTGAATGTTGCAGCAGGGGTGGTGACTACCAACCAGAGGGCATGCATCGGGGGCCAGATGCAAGCAGGATATAGGGGCACGGAAGGAAAGACGAGAAAAAAAGCCTGGGGTCGGCCAGAATTCGGCCAGAAATTGGGAATTATTGGGTTATCTCTCTCTCTCTCTCTTTGTTTTTCCCCCATGTCTTGGCCAAAAATCATGATGATTAGCACCACCAGTGCCAGTTTTTCCAAAATTTCAGGTGGGGTACGGGAATATTTAGGCGTTCTTAATGCACACTAGCTACTACTAAATAACTACCAGATAGAGTATCTAAATGCGGGGTTTTCGAAGTCGGTAAGATCTGCAAAATCTTGGTTTTTGGATCTCTGGTTACTTGTTTTCGAGCGTATACTCAAGCTTGGCGGTTTTCTGTAATAGCACTGCAGTAATTGGCGAAATAGAAGCATCAAGTGGTCCATGAGTAAACATCCTTCACTATATGATAATCCTGTTGAATATCCATAACCGCAGCAAAACCGATACATGTCTTGTCCAAAACTGAAGCATGAATAAAAATGAAAACAAAGGCATAACAATCATGTCCAATTTCCTCTTGACAGCACGATCCTCTTCTTTTGTAGGAGTAATGTGTTCGTGGTGCTTGGCAAATTCCATAGCCTCATAAACAACATCATCTATCACAACCACCTTACCAGAAGGCGATACAACGCTCATTAATTGAGCATCCGTCACAGATGCTTCTTCAATGGACTCCACCTTGTTAATGGTGAGGTCCTTACACAGGAGCTAGCCATTTTTTTGGTACTCTTTCACCGAATTCTCTGCTCTTCTATTGACACTGTCAACTGTAACAGGCAAAAAAATCTTACTTTCCTTAATAGGACCCTTTACAAAGCACGGTCGGAATTAAGCAGTAAAATCGGTAGCTGATGATGATTACTCTTCTAAACTTGATCCTTATTACCATAGAAAAAAAGGCTCTGTCAATCAAACTGATTAATCTTCCTCTTTCATTGAAAGTATTGCAAGTGGTATTCTCTTAGGTCTGATGACTCTCTTATCTCCACTTTCTAAGTTGTCCTCGAGCTAAGACCTCTAAATTACACCTCGAACTATACTTACAACGAGCTGGTTGCGTTAAAAATTGAATTCGTGGTATTGGCATTCTACCAAGCATCTTTTACCGTTGGTAGAACAATGGGATGCCACGCCAAGACATTCCTTATTGAGAAATGATTTCTTCGTTACCCTTAAGACAATAATATAAAAAAAAGTGATGAAAGGGCTGTCTTCAACCATGGCTTCTGAAACATGAAAAAAATTCTGAAGACCTGTAAAAGGGTAGTAGTCTATCTTGAACAAGGGTAAAAAGCCCATATATTCGGTGCTGTAAAATGGACATTACTAACGGTGGGTACACAATCTCTACAAGTGATCTATCAGCTTTTTCTTATCTGGAAGTACAGTTAGTTATTTTCGGGAATACCTTATCTTGCTTGAAGCTGTCACTACCCTTTTTCTTGAGATCACAAATCTGCGAATAACTATAACTAATACGCACAAGATATTTATGAAGATCAAGATAACGTGCGTAAAGTTGCACTCAATCACCCACATCCTCAAATATATATATATAAGACTACATGTATCAGTTCGAGTGTTCTCAGGAATACAGTCGTGCAGAAATTTGCCCACAAGCAATAATAAGGGTTCTGTACCGTTTCCTCAAAGAGCAGACAGAAAAAGATTTGAGCTACATCAAGGTCGAAAAAGAGCAATATGGGTCAAGTTCTCTCTACTGAAGGTACTACTCCTCACAAGGTCACAATTCCCGGTCAGGGTACCCTAACCGGGTACACTTTTAGCTCGAGCAGAACTAACAATGCAACGACTCACAGATTCGCTAAGGTTCCTTACGCTCAACCTTTCACAAAGGAGACCAGGTTCAAAAAGCCAGTCCCATTGGGAGATGACTACGATTACACAGGGGACTACAAAGAGTTTGGGTTGAAATGTCCTCAGCCTAGTGTTCCAAATCCAATGTTTGGATGGAAAAAGTCTCCTTCCGATGAGAATATCAATTACCTCAATATTTGGGTACCAGCAAGCGATAAGTACAAAGGTAAAGACGGCTGGCCCGTGCTCGTTTACATTCATGGGGGCTGGCTTCAATACTCCTCTCCATCAAATGAATTCTTTAACACAATTGAGATGTTCGATGACGAGGAATTCGACCAAAAGTACATCCTGGTCACTCCTGGTTACCGTTTGAATATGTTTGGTTTCCTTTCTGGTAAAGAACTTTTGGAAGAAGATGAATCGTCTTCTAACTTCGGTTTTTGGGATCAAAGGTTAGCTATCGAATGGACTTACAAGTATATCAAGCATTTTGGTGGTAATCCAGAAAAGATCTCAGTTGGTGGTATTTCTGCCGGTGCATATTCTACGTTTTTCCAGCTTGCCTATGAACTTTATCACCCTGAAGATACCCAAATCATCAAGCAAGTGCTATTCTTCTCGAACTTGGTGTATGTTCAACCAAAACGTATTGACGAATGTCAGGGGCAATTCGATGAAATTATGGACAAATTGGGCTTGGATTCCAATACTCCAAACGAAGTGAAGCTTGCTACCCTTCGTGAACTTGATCCAGAATTCATTGAAGACTTCATTCCAACCCTAAAAAACCACACTTTCAGAGCTGTTACTGATGGCAAGTTCATTTCTTCCACTTTGATTCAGGATTTAGATTCTGGAGAGTATACAAGGAGACTTTTGACCATTAAGGGCAATGATTTCAGGATTCTTTGTGGTGAAGTAAACAACGAACCATTTATTTATTCTTTACTAAATACCCCACAAACTTTGGATGATCTGCCAGTTCAACTGGGCAACTACTATCCAAAGAATGTTGTTGACTCGTTGCTTGATTTGTATAAGGTGGAGAAACTGAACCCAGAGAGCCCCACTTTCAAAGAAGATTTAAGAGTTGCATACGGTGACATAATCGGTGATGGTCAAGTGTATGCATCCAGTAGAGGATATCTAGCCAAACTTGTCGAGCACGGCTTCCCTGCTCAAAACGTTTTCCGATACAGAGTATCTTACAGGGCCAAGTGGCTAGATAGCCACATCAAGCCTGAAATCCGAGTTCCTCACGCAGGTGATTTCTCAGTTTGGTTCTATTGCTTGCGTGAAGGTTATACGGAAACTGAAAGACAGACTATCAATAGATGGCTACAGCCCTACTTGCAGTTCTTAAACTTCAAGAAAATCCAAGATTGGGATTCTGCTGACATTAAAAAATATAGACTATTCAAGGAGGATGGCTCTTTTGAATACATTGATGATATTCATTGGGACTGGGGTGTGAAGGTGGCCACGACTGCTTACAAGGCACAATTGCCTGCCTGAGCTTTACCTAAAAAGCATGCACAGACATTAGTAAGTTATTATGTACAATTATTTTGCTTTAAAGCTGCTAAGTGAAGACATCAGATAAGGACATGCACTTAACCAAATAGAGCTATATATATCAAGTAGTAGTAAAACTCTATTCAGTGACAATCTTTCAACTCGTCGATATATAAATAGTATACATATTTCTTTGACTCTGTCATATGATCACAGCTTGGCGCTATACTTTTTATGGTTTAAATTTAAATAGTCATTGTGCGGCTGTAGGCAAAAAATGCTTAAATCAAAAACTACCAACAGAAAGTGCAGTATTGTTAAGAGTGATATAGTTTTCAAAGGTTGAAAAAGGTTGCAGGGACAGATAAAAAAGCCTGGAGGAGGCCAGAAGTCGCAAAGTATTGGATATATTTCTTTTCTATACTTTTCGTTCATTGATCTTGCTGTTAACTGGCTGTCAAACGTGTTAGTATTATCATTACAATATACTACTCTTGTCAAATTTAAGGTGGGTTACGAGAATATTTAAGCGTTCTAAATCTACTAGCTACTAAATAAGTACTAGATAGAGTATCTAAATGCGGGATTTTCGAAGTCGGTAAGATCTGCAAACTCTTGGTTCTCGATCTCTACGTACTTGTCTCCCAGTTCTGCCTGGAGCCTGTCTCTCTTGTTGTTTTCCCTAACGTTTAGCCATGTCATAGCGGCCATCAAAACAATAGCGGCACAGTAGCACCCGACAATAGCGGCCTTAGCCTTGGGGTAGTTTGGAGCGTCTGACGATCTGAATGTCTGTGGTCCAATAATGTTACCAGCGGAGTAGCCGATCAACGAGATGGCATTGGCTGTTAATTTCTTAGTGTGTCCTGCAGTATTGGAAGCGACGCACGAGGTGACGGTGATGATACCCACGGGCGCGATACCCGTGATGTAATAGCCAGCTAGCGCAGCGTTTTTGTTCTTTGCAAAGGCAAGCATCGCGGATGACATAACACACAGTAATAGGTAGATCTCGGAGACTATCATTCTCTTTTTGACGAAGATCGAAATGAATGGAAGCACGACCAACCCGACTAGTTCACAGGCTCCAATGGGCGCCTTCATGAGGAGCGACTTGGATGTGCTGTACCCGAGACCCTTTAAGATAATAGAACCGAAAGAACTGATACCACCGTTTGGAATAGCAACACTGATTCCAATGAAGAAGTACAGCCACGTCCTGACGTCCATAAAACACTCCTTCATTTGATGGAACTTGAACTTCTTGGAACCGAACCCCTGGTTATTACCACGGATTCTCTCCAACACGACGAGTTTCTCCCTTTCGCTCAAAAATTTGGCGCCAGCGGGAGTGTTTGGCATAATCGCCAAGATCATCAAGCCGTTCAAGATGGTGAAACATCCGACAATTAGGAATAAAACCTTGTATGCCTCCATTGAGTAGGCGTGCAAATGCTTGTACAACCCGAAGGACACTAGGGCAAGAATAACGGTACCCAAACCGTTACAGCCGTACAACACACCAATGTAACCAAAATGTTCGGACTTTTTGTAGTACTGGTTCATCATGATAACAAAAATAGGAGATACAAAGGCCTCCAAGACTCCAAGCAATGTCCTAAGCAGGATGAAAGTGGCGTATGATTTGGATGTGACATGTAAACACTGGATAACACCCCAGATAACGATACACGCGGCGGAAGTCCTCATACTTGGCAATTTCTGTAGTAGCACCGCAGCCAATGGCGACGCACAAAGATATCCCAAGTAGAAACAGGACGTGGTCCAGGAATACATATCCTTCACCATATGGTAATCCTTCTGAATACCCATAACAGCAGCAAAACTGATACATGTCTTGTCCATGAACTGAATCATGTATAAAAATGAAAACAAAGGCATGACAATCATGTCCAATTTCCTCTTGACAGCACGATCCTCTTCTTTTGTAAGAGTAATGTGTTCGTGGTGCTTGGCAAACTCCATAGCCTCATCAACAACATCATCTATCACAACCACCTTACCAGAAGGCGATATAACGCTTAGTAACTGAGCATCCGTCACAGATGCTTCTTCAATGGACTCCACCTTGTTAATGGTGAGGTCCTTAGCATCCAGACTTACTGAGGAGCTAACCATTTTCTTATTATTACGCTTTGTCCGAACCCTTAATTCCTCTATCGACAACACTGTCACTTAGATGATTCTTCTTCTTCTTCTTCTTGTCTTTCTTGTTTTATTCAAACACGGCTAACATCGATCAACACAAATTTGACTACCAATCGTGACTCTTTCAGCCTTATTATATACGCCTCGAAAACAATTGCTTTAACCTATTCTTTACCTTATTACCATTGATACCCTTTATCAACCCGAAGATTGTAATGCTAATCTTCTTCTTCTCCTTCACAAAAGTCTCAAATTATATCGTATCTAAGATCCTATGACTCTCTTATCTCCACTTCCAAAGTCATCCTTGGACCGAAACCCCTAGTTAATCCTTCAAATGAGACTCAAAACAAGCTGGCTTCGTGAAAGAAAAAAATAGCGTCTAAGGTAATCAATCGGTATTCTCAAACACTTCTTTCACCACAGGAAACAAAGCGGGATCCATAAAACAGTCATTCCTTATCGGGAAACAATTCCTTCGTTACCCTCTAGGATGACTTTTTATGACGAAGATCAATGCACTTTGTTTTCTCGACCGCAGGGTTCCCAAGTGGTGGGCGAAAGAAAGGTGACAATTTTTCCGCTGCTGCTTTTCAACACACAGAACAGAATCTTGAGAAAAGTCCGAAGGCCTTGCTTTAGAAGCGCAGCAGTGGTTTTCGTTTGTTTGACAGTAGTGAATGCCCGCCCTGTATATTCGGGGAGGTAAGGTAAGGTGGGTTTTACTGTTTTACTGAGGGTGGGTAAATGGTGTTTGCATTGGAATCACGAAAGTCGTTTGGGAGGGTCGGGAAGTACAGTTACACATATTTTTCGAGACTGCCTTATCTTGCTTAAAGCCGTCCTTTCTATCTTTCTTGACCACTGCGATGAGGTAGCTAATACCCACCAGAGTGGTTGAAGACAAAGACAAAAGGTCGAAAGTTGCAGTCACTCACCCATTGAACTGTCGAGGTACATATATATATATATATATGCATGTATGTATGTATATGAATGTGAATATGTATTTGTGTATATGTATGTCTTCGTGCTTAGATACAGGTAGTAACTCTTCAAGCAACCAATAGTAAAAGTCCTGTACCGCTTCCTCAAAGAGCAAACAGAAAAAGATTTGAGCTACATCAAAGTCGGAAAAGAACAATATGGGTCAAGTTATCTCTACTGAAGGTGCTACACCTCACAAGGTCACGATTCCTGGCCAGGGTACCCTAACCGGGTACACTTTTAGCTCGAGCAGAACGAACAATGCAACGACTCACAGATTCGCTAAGGTTCCTTACGCTCAACCTTTCACAAAGGAGACCAGGTTCAAAAAGCCAGTCCCATTGGGAGATGACTACGATTACACAGGAGATTACAAAGAGTTTGGGCTGAAATGTCCTCAACCTAGTGTGCCAAACCCAGCATTCCGGTACACAAAGTCTCCATCCGATGAGAATATCAATTACCTCAATATTTGGGTACCAGCAAGCGATAAGTACAAGGGCAAAGACGGCTGGCCCGTGCTCGTTTACATTCACGGGGGCTGGCTTCAATACTCCTCCCCATCGACTGAATTCTTTAACACAAACGAGATGTTCGATGATGAGGAGTTCGACCAAAAGTACATCCTGGTCACTCCTGGTTACCGTTTAAACATGTTTGGTTTCCTTTCTTGCAAAGAGCTTTTGGAAGAAGATGAATCCTCTTCTAACTTCGGTTTCTGGGACCAAAGATTGGCTATTGAATGGACGTACAAGTATATCAAGCATTTTGGAGGTAATCCAGAAAAGATCTCAGTTGGTGGTATTTCTGCCGGTGCATATTCTACGTTTTTCCAGCTTGCCTATGAACTTTATCACCCTGAAGATACCCAAATCATCAAACAAGTGCTATTCTTCTCGAACTTGGTGTATGTTCAACCAAAACGTATTGATGAATGTCAGGAGCAATTCGATGAAATTATGGAGAAATTGGGCCTTGATTCCAGTACTCCAAACGAAGTGAAGCTTGCTACCCTTCGTAAACTGGATCCGGAATTTATTGAAGACTTCATTCCAACTTTGAAAAACCACACTTTCAGAGCTGTCACTGATGACAAGTTCATATCTTCCACTTTGATTCAAGATTTGGACTCCGGTGAGTACACAAGGAAACTTTTGGCCATTAAGGGTAATGGTTTCAGGATCCTTTGTGGTGAAGTAGACAATGAGCCAGTTAAATATTCGTTGCTAAACACCCCACAAACTTTGGATGAGCTGCCAGTTCAAGTGGGCAATTACTACCCAAAGAATGTTGTTGACTCTTTGCTTGATTTGTATAAGGTGGAGAAACTGAACCCAGAGAGCTCCACCTTTAAAGAAGATCTAAGAGTCGCATACGGTGACATAATCGGTGATGGTCAAGTTTATGCTTCTGCTAGGGGTTATCTACATAAACTAGTCGAGCATGGTTTCCCTGCTCAAAATGTTTTCCGCTATAGAGTATCGTTCAGGGCCAAGTGGCTAGATAACCACATTAAACCCGAACTCAGAGTTCCTCACGCAGGTGATTTCTCAGTTTGGTTCTATTGCTTGCGTGAAGGATATACTGAAACTGAAAGAGTGGCTATTAATAAATGGCTACAGCCGTACTTGCAGTTCTTAAACTTCAAGGAAGTCCAAAACTGGGATTCTGATGACATCAAAAAATATAGACTATTCAAGGAGGATGGCTCTTTTGAATACATTGATGATATTCATTGGGACTGGGGTGTGAAGGTGGCCACTACTGCTTACAAGGCACAGTTGCCTGCTTGATTTTTACCCAAAAAAATGCACAAACGTAAATAACTTCCTACGTACATTCAATCATATTATGTTAAAATTATTAAGCAAGAATAAGACTTTAAGATACATACTTCATCACAGTCAATAATATAGATCATATTTCAGTAAAGAACCCATTGAGTGACCAAGTCTGGGTTCATCGGCATTTTTTGTTTGACTCTGTCACCACATCTTTGGCAGCATTGTTCTATTTTTTTTTTTTTTAAGTTGTAAAACTTACAGTCATCATATGGCTAAGAAGAAGGAAATTGTTAAACAAAGGTACCAAGATAATAAACATTACTGTTTAGAGTACAATATAATTTCACGTAGCAAAGCAATTCACACCACGAAAAGCATTACTTATTCCCTATGTCAAATGGCAGGGTATCTGCGGCAGGTTCTCGAGGGAAGCAGCAAATAGTCAGGAAAAGAAAGCCTAAATCCTGTATAAGATGCTATTCAATCAAAAGGAAATGTGACCATCAAAAGCCATCATGCTCTAGATGCATTAAAAAGGGGCTACCGTGTGAATATTTTACTGAAGAACATGTGCTGGAACGATGTTTGGAACGTCAAAAGAAAGGAAGAGTGTCGAATGCGGGGTCAACCGGATCTTTAACGACCCCGTCAGGCGACGATGTAAGCGTTAATGATGAAAACATGCCCGATACCGAATTGAATCCTATTCCAAGGGAGACTGAATCGCGAAATTTCAAGTTAATTGTAAACTCTACGGGTGAATATTCTAAATATCTTTCATTGAGTTTGTTCCCCTTTAGTGATCCATCACAAAACGTATCTTACATTGTTGATCGGATGCCTAGAGACGCAGATCATTACGTTGTATACGATTTCTCGTATGTGCCTAGTAGATTATCAGGTAAGGAAGAGATTAAAAAGTTGATACCTAATAAAATGCACTGTGATGTACTAGTTTCATACTACTTTGCTAATATATCACCATTCATTCCCATCATAGATGTCGAGGAGTTCGAACTAAAGTATAATGAGTTATGGAAAAATGTTCAGGCTTATGATGATCTTAATATGTTGATGATATTGTTTGCTGTTATATTTGCAAGTTGCGTGTCTATTCAGGTAAGCAAGATTTATTTCACTGGAAAACACTACTCTGATGATGAAGTAATAAATTATGAAGAGCTAAAATACTCTTGTTTCCAGTGCGTCGAGAATATAAAACACATGACCAACGCAAACATATCACCTTCGATGTCGGGTATAACTGCGCTAACAATAATGTATTATGTTGGTTCGTTAAACTGTTATGGAGTGTCGGGAGAGGTTTCCGCTTTACTAAGGTACTGTCAAATAGCTGGTCTACACCGTAGCCTTTCTCAAAACACTAACTCAAGTTCTGTCAGAGCATTCCTGTACAGCTATGTGGTTCATTTGGACTCTCTCGTAGCGTATTACAATGGGTTAACCTCCTACGTCAACAAAGACCTTTTCGAAACCGTAAGAAACTTTCCAAAACATGAGACCAAAATAGAGACCTTGTTTTCCCTAGCCAAACTTTACAACGGGCTAGTATGGATAGATCTTTTAAACCAATTAAACAAGATTGAATCTTCTACGGAGGAAGACTTCCAACGACTTAATAGGGAGTACCTGACTTCTATGGAAAAAGTCAATTCTTTGAATGCAGAGATATTGACAATGTTTCAAGATGCTCCACAAGACTACTTGAAGCTTTTAGTAGCTGAAGGACGACTTGGTATCAGAAAATCCGCACTCTTGGTGCACTTCTTAAGACTCTCGGTGTCTGGTTCGAACATCAACAAAGTTCGTGAGGGTACCAGCCTCAATCAAGATCTAGTCATCCAAGCCCTCCTTTTGATTAACGAATCATTGGCAAAAATATACTTAGGAGTAAAGCATAATCCAAATTTGCTATGGTTCGTACGTAACTCCTACCCATTCCAAGCGATGTCAATTGTACTTACACACATTCAAAAAAACCCTACAAAGGGAATCAACTTCTCTCATCTCCAACGGGATGTTGAGTACACAACCCATCCTGAAATCAACTACGATTCATTCGACATAAGAAGTGACCTTATCTTGAAAACTACAGAAGCGCTACGGTCAATAAAGCCACTCTGGCCTACTGTGTTCCAAAGGCGTTTTGAAAGAATTTGCGAACTCAAAAACTACGTCTTTGCTCAGAACCCAATTCAGTACTCAAATTCAAATCAAGATAATGACAATAATAAGACCAATAACAACCAAGCCCAGAACGAGGGCCAGAACCAGAACCAGAACCAAGGAAACTCGCCTACTGGAAGCCTCTCATTCGACGAGCTCTTAAGCAACCTGTTCGATGGGGACTCCGAACTACAGTCACTTTTTTTTCAAACTTTTCCCAACAGCCACTAATTTATACATTGCGGTTACCCATTGATACGCTTCGGCAAATGCCACATCTAAGCCTCACTTCATTTTTTTAGTTTATATAAACAAACCGAGGTATTATTTCCCTCCGTACTATGTATTATTATAATATCTACATACAACTCTGCAACAGCTCAAACAAGCTCCATCCAATGGCAGTCAATTCTGCGTTTGTTACTATTGGTCTTCTCCGAGATTTTTCTTGTCCTTTTCGTCTATTTTCTTAATGACGTAACAAAAGAAAAACAACGTTCACGACTTTTGACGGGCTTTCAAGATTGCGAAACTTTAATACTTGATATCAACAAGTATAATGAACAACAGAAGTCAAAGTTGAAGATAAAACGAAGGCCAGCAGACATATTTGATAGGATAAGGGGCTCCCTGTGAAACAGTGAGAGGCTAGTGTAAAATAGTCATTGTCTTTATTGACAATATATGGATTAATAGGAGTAGTTTTTCTAGTCCAGAAACTAAGCATTGATAGATAGTTTTGGCAACTAGTATACACTATATCTGCTACAAGATAGAGACCCAAAACAAAATAAAAAACAGAGTCAAGGAGTCAAGGATGGACGCTAGTACTTCTACTAAAGGAGCTACAACTTCTGGTGCTGATTCCTTAGGTAGTTTAAACATAGTTCTACCTAGAGAGAACACAGCGAATCAAAGAGGCTTGGCAACAGACAACGCACATGCACATGCGCTACCAAACGATGAAAGTACGAAATTGAAAGCACCTAAAGACTTGAATTTGGGTATGAACGTTGGAATATCGTCTACTGCTATGAATAACAGGCTCAATACGAGTGTGAATAGCGACGTGGCCAGTTCGATGAACTATCTATTGGAACAACCACAACCTGGCACACTCGTCAACAACAGATTAATTTCAGAGCCCAGTGCTGGTCCGGTTAATGTGACTACGAATTCTGAGCAGATGCTAAACAGCACCTCACATATGGATCCAGCGTTCTCGCTCCCCACGGACAATTCGATGGGCAGCACGGCGGCTCATTCATCAACAGCGACGCAACCACAACTGCAGGCTACACCTGCGATCTCTACAGGTGGTTCTACCAATTTTCAAGTCCAAATTGCTCAAAGGTTGGCAGATATAGATCAGAGGGTTCTCAGGATGGAAATGTTGTTGGATAATATGTGCAATAAGATAGATGCTCAAACCAGACAACAGAGCTTATGCAAAAGTGATATAGAGCGGATGGAACACAAGTTTACAGGGCACCTAACAGAAATAAAAGATACAATAACCTTTCTTAAACGTAACGCAGGTACGCAGCGTGAAGAAGGATTCACCACAGAATTGCTTCATGCCATCGGTACTGTCAGCAATAAGTATATGAAAAGACAAACAGACGGGTTTCCTGGCTCTCAAACTCCTAGAGGTACATCTGGTGCACCTGGAGTAGGAGGTGGAGAATTGGGACAGCAGAATATCGGGTACAATAATATGCAAATGAGTGGCATAGGCGATACCATGTCTTATGTGCCTGGCGAGCACGCTAACTTGAACCAACTTGGAAGCTCAAAAGAGCATATTGATAGGTTCTTGACTAAATCTGCAACAGAGTTTATGCTAGATCCTAGTGGATTGAAAAAGAGGCGGAAAAATCCTTCAAATGAAGCAGAGTCTTTGCCGATGCTCCAAAGTAGAATGAACCACCAAAATAATCTACCAATAAACTACAGCGCCAGTCTTCCGAATCTAAATCTGGATGCATTGTCCAAAGATATGCTATCGAACCAACAATCAACAAACCCCCATGGGAGCACGAATACTTCTCTTTTAGGAAAGAATATCAGGTTTGGTATTTCGTCTTCTTCTTCTTCTTCCAGTTCAAGCGGGGAGAACAACGATGATGATGATGAGGAGGAGGAAGAGGAAGAAGAGTACGAAGATGCTGTTGAAGCTGATTCAATAGCAAAACCAAAGGATGTAAACGCTTCAGGGTCGTCGGCTCTCTTGAACAATAACACCAATGGAAAAGATAGCACTGAACAAAATACGGCCGGTATTACTTCAGACAACCATACACAAGCTAACAACACAACTGTGAGCTTGCAGAATCAAACCCAAAGTGTAGGTTCTATGGTAAATCCGCCTCTAGAGGGTAGAGATAATAATACTGCCGTTGTTGATAACAATAATATTAACCATAAAATCAACACCGATAGTAATAGTAATAGTAATAGTAACAATAACATTGCAAATGGGGGTGGTGCTGCAGAGGTCAGCAATAGCAATGGGGCATCCAATGCTATTCCAGTGAGCGTCAATGCTGCAATGAACGGCAATCATGCTGTAGCTGACAATATTAAGGATAAAGAACAAGAAGTCATCACTACTAGTAACAGTACAAACATTAACGCCGATGCGAATCTAAAAACAAACCCAAGCCCAACTCCAAAGTCAAATACAGATAGGAACGACAAGGATGGAGGCGATATACCTGTAATAAATAACGCGCCCAGAGCTTCCAAAGAGGCCGCCGAAAAACTCAAGCTAGTAGGCTCCAAAAAAGAACCTCGTTTCACCATGCTCAAAGCACCATCAAGTGTGGAGGAGATATGGAAGGAGTATACTACAGGAATAGACGGCAGACCAAGTATCAGATCACTGGATCAGAAGTTCGGAAGCAAATGGCGCGCCAATAAAAATAAAAAGACATACTCAAGACGTAAACGAATGTACAAATTCATTCTAAACGGCGTAAATAACGGCCGGTCTGAAGAAGAAATGATCAAATTACTCGAAAACAAGAGACTTTACAAAGATACCGATGGGAAACAGAAGAAAAGAACTATCGGTTGGCTACAGCAAAGCCTTTCTGGTATATAGACCGTTTCCACTTCTTACCATTATTCTCTTTTTTTCGGACATATTGTTTCGTATATATTTTCCCCATCGGTTCTATCGCTAACAAATTGCAAATCGAAAGAAACGGTTGTTGTCTTTTTTTTTTCCTTCCGGCTTAAACGAGAAATCGCCTGTTAAAAAAAATAAAAGATGAACGATGGTTTTATTATATAAACTTGCATCTCTATAGGAGTTTCATGAGTTTAATAGTGCCTTGTATGTATTAGGAACAATAATATAGATCCCTAGAACCCCAAACACTAGAAGAACTTTCTCAGATTATTATTAATTTCGGCGGGTGTCAGATTGAAGGAAAATTGGTTGATATTAAAATATGGAGAGTGTAGTCGTTTCTCAGGCCTCGAATGTTACCGAGACAATTGCGGCAGCCAGCAAGGATAAGATCATCAGCATGGCTACTGTCAAGCATGTGCTTGATGTTGTTCAACATATGTCTTACTTCAAGTTGTTTTGCACTTTGATTGCCATAGTGCTTGTTTATGACCAAGTTTCTTATCAAATTCAAAAGGGTAATATCGCAGGTCCAAAATGGAAGATGTGGCCCATCATCGGTCCATTTTTGGAATCTTTGGATCCTAAATTCGAAGAATACATGGACAAGTGGAACTCTGGTCCATTGTCCTGTGTTTCTATCTTCCATAAATTTGTTGTCATTGCTTCTACAAGAGATTTAGCTAGAAAGATTTTCCAATCCCCTCAATACGTTAAGCCATGTGTCGTTGATGTTGCAGTTAAAATTTTAAGACCAAGCAATTGGGTGTTCTTGGATGGTAAGGCTCACGTTGACTACAGAAAGTCATTGAATGGTTTGTTCACAAAACAGGCATTGGCTCAATATATCCCATCTCAAGAGTTGTTGATGGATAAATACATTGAGAAATTCGTTCAGCTATCAAAGGACAACAATTATGAAGCTACTGTTTTCTTTGGTGAAATGAGAGAAATTATGTGCGCTTTGTCTTTGAAGGCCTTCTGTGGGAGTTACATCACAGAAGACCAAATCAGAAAGGTTGCTGATGACTACTATCTAGTCACTGCTGCTTTGGAATTAGTTAACTTCCCAATCATCATTCCTTTCACCAAAACTTGGTACGGTAAGAGAACCGCTGACATGACTATGAAGATTTTCGAACAATGTGCTCAAATGGCCAAAGACCACATCGCTGCTGGTGGTGAAAGTGTTTGTGTTTTAGATGCTTGGTGTAAATTGATGCACGATGCTAAGAACAAGAACGATGACGATTCCAAATTGTACCACAGGGAATTCAGTAACAGAGAAATGTCTGAAGCTATCTTCACTTTCTTGTTCGCTTCACAAGACGCTTCTTCCTCTTTGGCTTGTTGGATCTTCCAAATTATTGCTGACAGACCAGATGTCATGGAAAAGATTAGAGAAGAACAATTGAGAGTTAGAAACAATGACCCAACTGTGAGATTGACTATGGACTTGATCGATAAGATGGAATACACAAACATGGTTGTTAAGGAAACCCTACGTTACAGACCACCTGTCCTAATGGTTCCATACTATGTGAAGAAGAACTTCCCAGTTGCTCCAACATATTCCGCTCCAAAGGGTTCCATGTTAATTCCAACTCTATATCCTGCCTTACATGATCCAGAAGTTTACGAAAACCCAGATGACTTCATCCCAGAAAGATGGGTTGAAGGCTCTCCAGCAAATGAAGCTAAGAAGAACTGGTTAGTTTTCGGTTGTGGTCCTCACGTTTGTTTGGGCCAAACTTATGTGATGCAAACATTCACAGGTATGATTGGTAAGTTTGCCATGTACACTAACTGGGAACACAAGGTGACCCCATTGTCCGAAAAAATAAAGGTTTTCGCTACAATTTTCCCTGAGGATGACTTGTTGTTGAGCTTCAAGAAGAGAGATCCATTGACTGGTGAAATTAAATCCTGAATATTCCTTGATAAATTATTCTACTCGTTCCTTCATGACTTAACTTATTCAAACAAACAATCATTCTTCTTTTCTTACCTCTTTTTCTCGTTATTATCATTTTTATTACATTATGACTTTACGCAGTGCGCTGCTCTTACTTCCTATTTCATCCCTCTTCTTGAAGAAAGACTTTTACAGACTTTTTATCTGATGGTACTACTCTAATATTACCACCTTCTATCAATTATTTAAGTAGTTATATATATTTATGAATAAATATTTACATATAACTTATCTTTACTATGTTGAGTAAGTAGAGATTGAGTGCCTTCAATCTAATCGAAAGTGATTTTCTTACCCTGGAATTTAACATTCTTTTGTTTCTCTTCGGCAATCTTTTTGGCTTCCCAAGAAGGATGTATAGGTTTTTCGACAATATTATTTTTCTTTTGATTGTCGACAGAGCCTGAAGAATGTTGTGGGGTAATAATTCTTTGGTATTGTGGGTTTTGAGCAGCCTTCGCTTCACGTTTTGCTTGTCTTTCTTCATATTCTCTCTGTCTCTTTTCACGTTCTTGGCGTTCCTTCTCTAATTGTCTTTGTACGTGCTTTGCTTGCGAACCGTATTTCTTTTCCCAAATTTTTTGTCTTGCTCTTTGACCTCTACGGTTTTTCTTCGCAGGGACATTCGAGCTTTGTCGTTTAGCAACTTTATCGTCTATATCTTCATCTTCCTCGCCACTAATATACCCATGCATTAGCTCAGGAAGTTCGTACTTTGGTTTTTTAGCTTTTGGTCCAGATGGCTCCGAGTCTGAATCCTCTTCCTCTTCAGAGTTTGAATCTTCGTAATCTGGTTCTTCATCAGTAACTTGGTTGTAGTCCACATTTGGATCTAAATGCACTTCATCATCACTTTCTTCATCTGAACCAACTAATAATCCATCATATTCCTTAGCTAGAAGCTCTTCAGTCTCTGAATCTAGCTCTGGGGCTTCTCTACCATCGGTAAGATCTTCCTCTGGCTCAGATTCGGATTCAGATTCTGCTTCAGATTCGGAAGCCGACTCTTCTTTCCCTGATTTGGATTGTTTGGTCTCTTTTGAGCTGCTATTGTCATTGGTAGATTTTTGTTTGTTGTTTGATGCGGGATCTTCCGTTTTCTTCACCTTATCCTTCTCGTTGAGGAGCACATGAAGGGCATTCTCATATGTTAACAACTGTTCTTTCACGATTTTATTGTTCATAAGTTTTGAGACGAGTGGATTTAGTTTCCTCTTAACAAACACATCATTGTATATGAGACTAGGGTTTAGTTCATTGGTCTTATCGTTTGCGATCCTATAAAACTCATGTTCATGAAACCAGTCAGGACATCCCTTAATACCACCTAGCAATGATACTGTTAGCTTTATGAGCTTCGAATACGACACATATTTTATGAATGTTTCAATGCCAATCTTAGAAACTTCTGGATCCTTCGTTATTATAGCATTTTTGATCCAATGAGTATGTAATCTTTGCAAGACATGATGGATTTTTTGATCAAGAATTCTCAATCTTATAGATTTTATTTCCTCCAGTATAGCATCCCTGTCTGAATTTTCAACAAGTTTGTTTACCTTCTTATTAACCTTCTTACTCTTGGAATTAAAGAACTGTAGAGTTTGTTTGAATCTTGGTTGGAATTTATCAGTTTCCTGATTGATATAATGCAACTGATACTCCAAGCTGTCCAGCTTGAATATAAGATTTTCTTTCCCCATTGTTCTTGGCTCTTCCTGGTTCGATGGCTTACTTCTTTTGACCAACACCTTCTATACAGATGCGATGAGATGAGCTGCTGGAAAATTTTTAGTTTTTGAGTATTTCTTTAAAAATAAGATACAGAGAAGAAAGCGTAAAGTTCATCAAAAGAAAATATCTGGTTAACTATCAAACATGGAAAGCATTCTCTTCCTTCTACCAAGACATATATTATTAACTTCCTTCTTTGATGTGTTAACCAAGTTTATTCCAGAAAAAGTGACTACGATATATTCTTTTTATTCTTATATGTTTAGGATACAAAATAATCAGACTGACATGCAAATCGAATAAATATTTAAGAAGGTTTAGTCATTGAGCAAGTCTCCTTCAAAAACGTAACAATCATCATTAAAGATATCCAACATATTAGAACTAGTTTGAACTCAAACTAACTAGAAGTATGTTGAAGAAAAAATAACTACGATTTCAAGACAAGAAGAACTATAAAGTCTTCTCAGTTACAATAGTACATCAAAAAAAAAAAAATAGTAAATTGGAGAAAGTCAGTACCACGCCCTGTCACAGGCTAATATCATCAACGTCCCCAAACAAACAGATTCGGGGACAACAGTTGACCGTCGTGAAAAGTGGATGTTCATCATAAACATTCTCCAAAAAAATTTAAGATTTTCATTTCAGAATATAAAAAAATGGAATCGCACAGGGAGAAAACGTCAAATCCAATTCAGACGGTTAAAGTTTATCTTCACTAAAAGAATTAAGACATATGCTTGTCAATTTTTATAAACTTTTTCATCACGAGTACATGACAATGTGGCGTCTTCTTCCGCGGAATGAACTCATTCCGAATCCCTAAGGTTTTAAATTCTGGAAATGTTTCTGTGGTGCTTTGGCTTTCTTTACTGTTGCATTTCAAAGGTTTGTGTTCGAATAAGAGTATCAAGTCAGAAATGCATGAATGGAATTAAAATAGTTTTGTCTTCAACTTGAATAGATCAGACTCGTCATCTATAAAGGTTCATCATTCGACGCATATTATTCGAAACATACCCCTAAACGGTAACAAGTTACGTTTTTATCATAACTCGAAACCACTTTTGAAATGATTCTGAGGGACTACAGAGACTTTGCTAAGAAGGTACTTCCAATACGATGATCAGTCACGGTAGGTTTCTGAGGCCTACCATATAAAGCAGTGTCACTCATGTGAAATTATTAATAATTCAGTGCCCAGTGCTATGACTCCTCATTTCATATACATGCAATGAGTCCTGTATTCTCTTCGAATCATTCCCAAGAACAGCTGTTCTTAAACGAGAAAAGTATGTTCAACACATGTCACGAAATACATGCATGAATGTTAGTAGAGGTGTAATTGAAACGATAAAAATTACCAATCAATCAATTAAATCAGTCTTATTGCCAAAAACTTATCAACACGTAGTCTTTCAGCCAGTAATTCCAGCTTTTGTTTTTGTAAGGATCATCATAGTAAAATTGATTGGATTAGCATTTTTGTTTAGGCAATAGATGCAAAAAAATATTTTTGCATTTATCCACCATATGATGGCTGTCCATTACTACTGTAATGAAAAGAAACTCATGTATAGGCATACCTTTCGCCCTTTCAAGTTGTCTTGATACAGATATCACATAACTGTGGTCTTCAGTACATTTGCTTTCGTTTCTAATCATAAAATATTCAGAAACTCTAGTTTGTATTTTTTGAAATGAAGTCATCACAAGTGATCACACACATGATTAACCTCACAAGACTTTAACTGAAAAGTTGAAAAGTAACACAACCATCAATCAAAAGCAAAAGCAAAAGAATAAGAAAGAGACTAATGAACCAACTAACACATTGATTTATCTAAATCAATGCGCTTGAAAGTTACGTCATAATCTCTCTTACAAGTTTGAAGATTGCTAAACAACGCTTGTAGTGAGGAATGTAATCCATTAAACCCCGCTAGCAATTGTTGCTTGGTTTCTTGTCCTTCTAAAGTCTAGTGAGAATATATGTAACATGAATAATATTTCATTGAGAATAGTGGTTGGTAGCGGAATAGAATGTTCGAAATTAAACGTCTTTTTAAATGAAAAATTTTTCAGTCTATTTTTTTTTTTGAATCAATAAGACATAGTTACCCGCCATTGTTCAACTCTCACCAGATAATGAGGGCTGGAAACCAGTGTGTTTCGAAAACACATATTGAATAATGGTTTCTGAACACCAGTTGTGTTTACAAGTAAGGTAAAGGATAATTAAAGTAGTGCGGTTCAGAACGGATTAATATTTCCGTGTATGTTTGGAAGGCCTATGGCGGAACAACACAATAATGCCGACTTCTACCCTATCTAAAGGTGTTCCCACGGACGCTGCGAATGACAGTTCAGAATTACCAGAACAATTCAGACCTAAGGTCAGAGTTGTAAACAATAAGTCACGTGATGCAGAAATATCAAAGCCAACTCCAATGCCAGCACCTTTTAAGGTTGCGCTAGCTCTATTTGATGGGTTTATGGAGCCTGATAAGTTTGTTCAATTGGTTGTGCTAGGTCTTAGCTCACATCTTATATATCTAAAATATGGATCTGAGCAATCTTCTATCGAACAAGGTCCTATGATGCTATCGGTGGTAGCAGCGTATTTTGTGAACGTATTTTTGACAGCCAGTTCTTCTGGCATCGGTGAGGAAGCCCTTCCTCCTTTCAATACCATTTACTTATTTTATTTGCAGGCTGCCCTATCAATATTATTTGCCCCGGAATACATTCTATTGAACACGGTGTTGGCATTTTCTATTAGTGATTTAACATTAATACTAAAGATCCCATTACAGATGGTATTTTTGTTGTTGACGAACAATGAGTCATCTTTTGTCGAAATCAGCGCCAAAGCTTTAGTGCTCAACTACTTTTTCATTTATGGCTTGTACCGGGCTTCCGAATTGAAATCTCTTGATAAAATGGAATGCCACATGTTCGCTATTTTATGCACCAATATTGTTCTTTTGTTTAAGTCCGATTCTATTCATTTCCAAGTAATGCGGGTTTGCTTCACAAGCTTTGTGATAATAGTCGTGATTACCACTGCGTTAAGATTGGTTCTTAAAAACTTGTCGTTGCATCAATCAGCTCGTACGATTATTCTACTTCCAATTATCATAATTGGTTTCCCATATTTCATTCAGAAGAACTTAGCCATTGATGGCATTGCACCATTCACATGGTTGCTTGATTACATTGGATCTTCTGAGACAAGAATGAGCATTATGAAAACATGGTTAGGATCAGCGCTTTTGTTGTTCCCTAGCGTTTTCACTTTAAAATCCAATTGGTCCTTAAATACTTCAAGAAAAGTTTGGCATTTTGCCGTACTACCCCTTTTAATCCCAGCTATCGTACTAGATACCAATTTCGTAAAAATTGCCTTAGCTGGTACTGTCAATCTTTTCTTGATTGTGGAATACATTAGGTTCTTACACATTTTCCCAATTGGTGATTATTTGGATAAACATTTAAGATCATTCGCTGATTTCAGAGATGAGAAAGGTCCTATCATCATATCATATCTTTATTTCATTATTGGCATTTCTCTGCCCTTTTTGCTAAACGGATCAGTCATTGGAATCGTCTCCTTGGGTGTTGGTGATTCACTAGCATCTATTGTGGGTAAAAAATTCGGGAAGCGTTACTGGCCAAATATGTCTAAAACCCTTGAAGGCACCACGGCATTCATATTATCTACTGTTGCCACAACTCTATCCTTGAAGATGTATCTGAACTTTTTTCCTGATATTTCATCCCCAAATTTGGTTATTGTGTGTTTCCTAGCAGGTATCTTGGAAGGCAATAGCACGTTGAATGATAATTTATTGGTACCAACTTTTATGCTCATTGCATTAGAAGCATTGAAATAGAACCCTCGAAAATAACATTCGGATTTATTACGTGTAGTATTACATACATATAGTTAGGCATCAATTATTGGTTTTCACTATTGTTCTTTAATATTACTATAGTTTGTTTTATAGATATTGAATTACATTGTGCATTTAACTGTCCAAAGTAAAAAACTACAAGCTTTTTTCTAAATAAAACCAGATGGAAGATTAACATTCGATTGAAGGACAGTTATTCAATTGACTTACCTCACGAAACCCATAACACATTCATTTGTTATCATGAGCTTCCTAAGCAGCACATTTTTATATTAACATAATGCCAAGACAAGATATATACTCTTAATCATCAGACTGCTATGGGCTGGCCTATAACAGTCTAGACTTATCTCTTCCATCAATTCGGGCATGTGGCGTAGTTGGTAGCGCGCTCCCTTAGCATGGGAGAGGTCTTCGGTTCGACTCCGGACTTGTCCATTTATTTTTTGCAAAATTTTTATTTCCCATTCGCTAGAAACAAGTTCACAGTGCATATTAAGAGGAGACGATTTACCCAACCTCTGTTAATATCTGTCATCATCAATTCATTAAAACCCGTCAGAAGGGAATTATATTATATTTCATATCATTTACGTTAAAAACATTCCTACGTATTTACTAATTCTTGGATTCAGGTCTTTGCAATTTTGCAAAACTGCCTATTTGGAAGTATAGTTGAAGTTGAAGCTGAAGCCAATAACAAAGGTAATTGCTTCGAGTTAATATATAAGAGAAGCTTTTTTAAAGTAATAAAGAGTTACCTACCTTAGAATATTATTTCCTGTATGTGATTTAATTTTTTTTTTTTTTGATGTGTTTTCGTTTTTGATTTGGCAGCTTCAAGACCTAATTGAGGATGTGACATAAAAATTAGAAGTTAATTGGCTTAGAGTAAGCATCTAGGTTAGCTTCCTTGAATGCTTCAGAAAGAGTTGGGTGGGCATGACAAACTCTGGCGATATCTTCAGCAGAAGCACCGTATTCTAGAGCCAAACCAGCTTCAGCAATCATTTCACCAGCGTTTGGACCGATGATGTGAGCACCAAGCAAACGTTCAGATTCAGCGTCGATCAAGATCTTAACGAAACCTTCAGTGTCCATGTTGGTCTTAGCTCTGGAGTTGGCGATGAATGGGAACTTACCGACCTTGTATTGGATACCAGCTTCCTTTAGCTGTTCTTCGGTCTTACCAACCCAAGCGACTTCTGGGTGAGAGTACATAACGGATGGGATGTTACCGTAGTTAACGTGACCGTGACCCAACTTGAAGTATTCAGCAGCAGCGATACCTTCTTCTTCAGCCTTGTGAGCCAACATTGGACCGAAAGTAACATCACCGATGACCTTGATGTGAGGGTATTTAGTAGAGAATTGTTCGTCGATGACCAATCTACCACGCTTGTCAACTTCTAGACCGATCTTTTCAGCGTCCAAACCGGCGATGTATGGTCTTCTACCGACGGCAACCAATAGGACGTCAGCTTGTAGGGATTCCTTCTTACCGTCCTTGGCACCTTCGACTTCGATATCCACAACGTCACCGTTTCTGGTGGCGGACATGACCTTGGTGCTCAACTTGAAATCTAGACCTTGCTTCTTCAAGATCTTTTGGGTGGTCTTGGCGACTTCACCGTCCATGGAAGCACCAATTTGAGGTTGGAATTCGATGACAGTAACCTTTGAGCCCAATCTGGAGTAGACAGAACCCATTTCCAAACCAATGATACCACCACCGATGATAGCAAGTCTCTTTGGGATTTCCTTCAAGGAAAGGGCACCAGTGGAGGAAACGATTCTTTCCTCATCGATAGTGATGCCTGGGAATGGAGTGACTTCGGAACCGGTAGCAACAATGATCTTTTCGGTTTCCAACAAGTGGTCCTCGGTAACAGAACCTTCTAGACCTTCGACTGGCAGAACCTTGATAGCCTTTTCGTTTTCAAAGGCACCAAGACCCTTGTAGTAGGTGACACCGTTCTTCTTGAACAACATCTCAATACCACCGGTCAATTGCTTCACGACAGTGTCCTTAGCCTTTTGGAATTGGGCAACGTTGACACTGATGTCACCGTTCACATCGATACCTCTGGCCTTGGCATCAGTCTTCATTTGATGGTACAAGTGAGAGTTGTTCAACAAAGCCTTAGATGGAATACAACCGACATTCAAACAAGTACCACCTAGTCTGCCTCTCTTTTCGACACATGCAACATCGTATCCAAGTTGAGCAGCCTTAATAGCAGCAACGTAACCACCTGGACCACCACCAATGACGACCAGGTCGTGCTTCTTGGTAACTGTCTTCAAAAGAGCAGAAGAACTGAAAGAACGAGTAGAACCGATTCTCAACATCGTATGTATATATATGTGTGGATATGTGTTTCCCTAAGCTATCACTATCCTTAGCTGGCTAATGTACTCAAGACTAACTAGCTGTGTAAATACAAATACAAAATATATATACAACTCTCTCTCTTTTATTTTTTTTCCCTCCCACCAGGCGTTACTTTAATTTATGCCCATATTGCCATAATCTTCTACATATATATATATCAAACTTTCTTTGTTCCTGTTTTCTGCCTTGAAATACTGAACGATAAATTAGAACAGAATCGATCGATCAGCATGGATAGGAAAGAAAAAAAAAAAGATACAGAGAGCACAACTCCATCCGGCCCAAGATCGCTGGCGACTAACATCGCAACGACACATTTCTATATATATATATGTATATATACAAACATGCATTGTAGTCACAAACTCAATTGATCTTGACTTTAATCTTGGTACCAATTCTTAGAGTCGAATTAGTCCTATACATGTAAGAAAAACGGCATTGCCTCTAGATTACATACAATGCCCGCCTGAATGCATATTCGACGGCATATAATTCAAACAAAAAAATGCCATAGAGCTACAATATAACGCCAGATAGATTACACATCATATACCTTCCCACCATTACCATCCCACTTGAACTCCTTATTGTTTCTTCTGCTCAGTGTCGCAGCGCTTTATCCGCCTTTGCTTGTTTCCAAACCAAAAGCGACGGAGCATCGCTCGCTGACCAAAGAAAACGGAAATAAAAAAAAAAAATCAAATTAAAAAAAAACAAAAAAAAAAAAACACATTAAATAAAATGGTACAAGCACTAAAACAACCGGTCTAAGGCCGGGAAAAGGAGCCGATCATGGGGAAGTGGTCACGTGAACACAGTCTATCCGGGTAATACGGAACACCGTGTCTCCCTTTCTCCCTTTCTCCCTTTATACCATTTTCAACATCTTTTTTAGCTTTTGACAGGTGGAGTTACCCGGGACACGCTTTCGCTTTCGCTTTTCGTTTGCGTTGCTCGTCTCTCGTCTGGTCTCGAGACCCCATTATTATGTCATGCCAACATTCTGAGTGAGTTCTTTGTTAGTCCCTGTTTCTGTCTTTTCCCACTATATATATAAGTATACATACGAAATTGGTAAAGTAATAGATAGCCCTGTCGATACCTTAACCAGATTAGTTACATCGGGCCACACACACACATAACATACGCACCCAAGGAATATAACGAAATATGAAAGTCGCCCTTATTCTTGCTCTCGCTTCAACCGCATTAGCCACTTCGCTATCCTCCTTTATGATTACATACCCGGATGAGTTTCCCTACTATGACAAGCTAGTGCAGACTGTGCATGATTTGCAAGGAACCATAACGCACGAATATACCCTATTCAACGGCTTTAGCGTGGATCTACCACAGGACACCGTCAACACGTTGAAAAGCTTGAACGATAAGTACAAGTGGGGCTTGGAAATCGAGGAGGATCAGGAAGTCCATGCTCTTGGCGGACAACAGCCACATCTTCTCTGAGTACAGCTGAATTTCACGCTCAGAATGCTATGTGAGGGACAACGGAGTTTATGTTTATCTTTATGTTTTCATTTCATTTTATTTCAATTCAATTCATTTCATTTCATTTCATCTCGTCTCTAATTCGAGTCTTTATTTTTGAGGGGGTATTATGCGATGCACGAACAGATCTCTATTCATTTGTGTTGGTACGATATACACATATATAGTTAGGTATTTTTTTTCTTCTTTTCTGTAGGTTTAGGTGACTAATTTAAAAGCGATTACGGACAAAGGACCTATTATTAGCGCTCTAGGTTGATGTTGTCGCCGAATTTGGCGTACAAAATGCTCTTCAAATCTTTTATTCTGGAGCTCAACTCGGCCTCATCGTTCTCCAGCTTCTCTATAGCCTCGTCAATGCGCGATGCATCCTTCGTAAGTTTGTCTACTACTTCTTTTTGCTTTAGGTACACAAATACATCGCCAACCTTGTATTGCACCTTTTCATCCTCGTCTATAAGCTCGATTTCCAATGACACGTCGTCAAGGTACTCTTTCTCGGTTCTTTGCTGTGTCAACTCTTGATCTATGGCATCTTTCCTCATGATTAGTTTGGAAAATTCATTGATGCGTTGCTGATCCTCGTATGCAACGGTAACAGAGTTCTTTTGGCCTTCCGGTAGTAGCTCCATTGTTTATAGAATTGATCAATTGCTTCTGCAGGCTGCTTTATTGCTCTCTATCAAGCCAACTGTGCCTCTATCTGTGCCGTTGTTGAAGTTTTTCAGCTCTATCCATTATATGTTTTGTATGGATACATGCCTCTCTCTATTTTTTTTTTTCTTCTTTCTACTTATTTAGCCATTTGGGATTGCTGTGACACTGCTAGTGTCAAAATTATGCTACAAATCATAGTAATAATAAGACGTATAAATACGCATATATTTATAAATACATGGGTATGTCCTATTTAATGCATATTAGCTAAGTTTTTCCATTTTTTAATTCTTTTAATTTTGGTATTTAGGCGGCTTATGCGGGCCTAGTTTTTATACTCTTTGAAAAATCTTTCAATACCCTTACCCAATCTCTCGGCTGCGGTTTGCAAATGCTCATCATCTGGTGCCATAGCGAATGTGATTCTTAGGAAGTTCGATCTATCGTAGGAAAATTTTCTGTCTACAGCCATTCTATAGCCTAAAATTACAATGCAACCTTCTTCGATCAACGTGTAGTTGACGGCATCCATAGCTTTTAGTCTGTCAGTAACGTTAAGCTTGTCTATATTCACTACCACGCTAACAAACATACCAGCTGAAGGCTCAACAAGGTCAAACAAACCATCTTTGAAAGCCGGAGTGGATTCTAGTGCTTGGAAAAGAACATTTCTTCTGCGAGTATACTCGCCCGCAATCTTCATTACCCAAGACAACCACGCCTTGACATGGTCGCCCTCAAACGCATGGGACCATTTCTCAATTATATTGGCGGTCATTGCCTGGGAAATCCCACATGCACCTCTGACTGATATATCCGCATATTTCGAAATCTTGTCTAAGATGAACGAATTAGCAACGATGAAAGAGAGTCGTATACCTGGAGCAAAAACCTTAGAGAAAGTCTCTAACCTAATAACCCTTCCAGAAGTATCAATTGTGAGGTAGGATGGCGTCAAAATTTCCTTACAGTATTTGTCATAGGTGATCGTACCGTCGGTGTACAGATTCTTCATAGGGTTAGTTTGATCATAAGGTAAAAAGGTTAAATATCCATAAGGATCGTCTTCCACAATGATGATATCGTGCTTTTCGCATAAAGCATAAATCTGTTTCCTCTTTTCAACACATTGGGTCATACCCGTTGGATTCTGACCAGTTGGGATGGTGTACAATAGTTTGGGTTTTGATAGGTGAGAATAAGGTCCTGTAGTCCAATTGTCCAAGAGTTCGGTCATATATGCTACGTTGATGCCTTGTTCCTTTGGATCGTCAGTGATATCGCATTTTAAAGGGATTGGAATACCGCCACAAGATGTGACATTGGAGATGGTTGGCGTGAAGGTAAATTCTTCCATCAACACGGTTACGTCTTCATCCGATAGAATAGTGAAAACTTTTGACAAAGAGTCAGAAGAACCGTTGGCCATCATGATGTCCCAATTATCATAAGCAGGCTTGTTCAAATAGGTCACCAATTCTTTGGTGAACTTCAAAATCTGAGGCAAACCTTTGGTGTCCCCATACTGCAAGGCTCTAGCAATAGGAATATTTTCCGGATTCGAGGGTTCATACCTCCAGATATCAACCATAGTCCCTTCATCAACCTTTGACTTGACATATTCCTTCTCGTCGAAAGTCCCTTCTCCATCATCTCCGTTACGATGTAGCTTGCCGCTCTTGAATGGATAATCATTATGTTGGAATGGGCGATCTACTACATTGAGATGCACCGATTCTATGGGGAACAAGCCTTCATTCGGCATACCAGCTGCCAAAATACATGGTTTTGGATGTGGTTTGACACCTTCTGGTAAGAAGTCGTCCCAAAATTGCAAAAGCACCCTACGGTCTGTTTGTCTATTCAAAAACTTAGAGTAATGCTCTTCTAGAGTCTTATCATCAATCTTCACGACCATCCTTCTTTGTATGTGTAGTGCGTGTGTTGTTGAGATCTAGCCCAATAATGATAGGATATCTGATGTCTGGATATATAGATATTCCTGAGTCTAGCAGGGTATGCTGGATAAAATAGTAAATGCTATCTAATATATATATATATATCTATATGTATACAACTCAAAAAAACACGAGGGCCCCTGCTTCTCTTATTATACTTTCCTATTTTTGAAATAGGCGAAAAATATCTGCCCCCCTCCCATTTCTAAATGCTCTTTCACCGCGCCTATGCACTACTATCGTCTATCAATTCTTTATCATCTCTACTCTACAACCACTTTAGTAGCACTCTCCGATCTTTTTTTCTTTTCCCCCCATCTTGAGGAAAAGCGGCCAAAATCAACGATTTGTTCATGGCACCTTTTTCATTGTGCGTTCGAAAAGAAAAAGAGAAGAGTGAACAAAAGGCGTTCACCGCGCTTTTCACTCCGAAGTAATGGAAGAGGGGAGAGGGAGGATGACGAGTTGAATATTAACGGGAAGAAGGGAATGAATAGAATAGAATAGAAGAGAATATAATTGTTCTGAATGTAATTATTATACGGATCCGTTAGCCGAGTATCATTGGTATTATTATTGGTATTATTATTATAATTATTGTAATTATTATCGTTATTAATATTATTATGAAGATGATGATGCTTCGCTCATTGTAGGAACGGTAGCATATATGATTTCCGAATTCCAATGGCGAACTTCAATGGAAGTTGCAATTGCAGTTGATTTAGCTAGCAGGACGGGTGCTATATGAGGGAATTGAAGGGGGAACCTGCTACCGCTTGAACCTCGACGACATCTCCTGGTTCCAAACCTACGACATCCAACAAAGTCACGTGACCACACTTTTGCGACCGTCTGAAGTTGGTTGGGTCCACAAAGCGGATAAATGCCGCCAGAGAAATGATGTAAACCACTAGTACCGCTATAGTTAGATGCCATGTGACAGGGGTCCACAGGTGTGTTCGTATCACCTCACCCTTTTCGAGGTCTTTCAGACTTAGACCTGGACTGAGCCCGAGTCCGAGTCCGACCTCATTTTCGAGTTTTTGTTTGGAGGCACGTTTTGGGTCCTCCTGTTTCAGGTCCTGCTGTTGCTGTTGTTGCTGTTGTTGCTCCTGCTGTTGCTGCAGCTGCCCCGGTTTCTTGATATCGTCACTCATCCAGAATTATGTGTAACCCAAGGGTCTAGTGTTTATTTATATCTGCTCTCGGCGAAAATATGTACCCGAAATCCCTATTGTGTGCGTATTGCGTCACTTGTACTAAAGTATCACACAATCCAAATTAACGTCCACTCACACAGGGTTTACAAACATACCTATATATATATATATATATATATTATAATATACATATGCAATTACAAAATTTGCATGAGCCCGAAAACATTCCCCCACTAACAAGATCCATAAATAGGTTACGTTTCCTCCGGCGCAAGTAGAAAGCATGTCGATAAGGCCCCTTCTTGAGACGCTCGGAAAGTGTGCTCTATTTCTTGCCCTGGGCAACAAAGAAGAAAAACATGTCTTTCCGCGCAGAACACACCGTGCTTTCATTCGCCTAGGAGCCTCAAACTTTCCTTAACAAAGGGATGTACAGCCTACTCTGCTCATCCACGTTGGCTGAAGGAAACTTAAAAAAATTTTTTCTTGGCAAAACATGACCTAAATTAAGCAGCGATGCTTATATATGCCTAATTCGTAACGGAAGATTTTGTATATACTATTTATTTATGCGCTGATTTGTAAGAAGCACAATTATTAGTCAACCGTAGGTGGCAGGCTAGAAGGACCATCGTCGGAGATTGCTACATAGACCTGACAAGGGACTTCCGGGGAAACCAGAACACTGGCGTCATTTTATTTTACAGTAATTTGATTTTCTTCTCATCCTATGCTTCTCTACAGTTCGTCTTGAAACGAGAGAGGACAAAGGCAAATCAAGAAAAACGTGCTAGTTGCTTTGGTTCTCATAGAAGCGTCAATTATGCGTGTCTAAGCATCTGTATCTGTTTTACTCCACAAACATGGGTATGATTAACGAACGGCCAGTAGAAATGGTACAAGTGGGAGGACTACGGGGGAGTACGGGGTGATGTTGTGCGCGCGCGTGTCCTGTTTGGGTTATCTTGCCAAGACTTTTTTTCTCAAGAAAAGACAATGCATATATATTTATATTTCTGGCTATCTAAAGCCTCCCTTCCTCTATGGCCCACCTTTTTACTCTATGCACCCGAGATACAACAATTATACAGGCACGCCTGCACGTGCTGTCGTTACTTGACCACAAAAGGAATACGATAGAGAAAAAATAATATTTTTTGAGAGCGCTCGAGCACGTGCAACAAAAAAAGGCATTTAATTTGTCGTCAGTCCGGGTAAAGAAGGGAGATACAGGGGACCCTGTGGATGAACGTGCGTCTGTGTCTGTGTCTTCTTTCTAGATAGATACACATACCTCAGTTCTTACTCACTGCCTGCATAATAATCATTAACTCCTCCCCCCAGCCCGGCGCATGCGTGTGGCCCGGTTGCGGTACCAAGTTAGGAATAAGGTGCTTTGCGGGTGTTTCTACGAGCCACAGGGCAGTCTTGTTCTCTTTTGCTTATATATTTTTCGGTTTGCCAATCTCAATGCAATCTAATTTAATTGAATGATTTCAGACATGTGCCCTGTGGGGCTTCGGCACATGGGCTATTGGGACTGAATTTTTTCTTTCACTCACCACCCCAGACGCATCGTGGACCGGTAGACTATGGCAATAGTGTGCTTTTTGCTGTTGAAACATAGAAACGGAAAGTGGTGGTATTGCATCAGAAGGGGGTATGCGACTCATTTTTGTATGTATGTGTGTGTGTAAATTGGAAATTAATTTTCATTTAAGTGTGATTTTGCATAGCCACGTGGATTAAAGGGTCTGTGCGATAGTGTAGTAGTATGTATGATCGTCACAAAGAGATTTCAATAACCCGCTTAGTTACTTCGCTTCGCTTTGCGCGCCGCTTAATAATTAGCGTGCGCATACCCTTGCGGTAGAAAGAGATCAAAAAGTTGGCGAACGGGGGGGTGGTTGGGTGGTTGGGTGCGTGAAATTCAGTGATCTTTTGATCGATCTTTTTTCTTTCTCTTCGGCATGGTTCAAGGCTTTTGGCTTATCGACTGATAGCCACATAATATGTGTTTGTATATATATATATATATATATATATATGGGTATTAAATTGGGGATTTGTTAAGCCGCCAGAAGTTGATTCACGCTAGAATTAATACCAAAAGAGCCTGAACCCCCGATAATCTACAGCTTGATATGACTACTCATGAAGATATGATGTTCCAGTTTGATACTGGCTTTATCGCTGACAGCGAGCACAGCGACAGAATGACCGATTTAGAAATCCAACAGAACAGGGCCTTTGTTGTTCCAAGAACTTTCGAGGACGACATGCTCTCGCTGAATACAAACGGCGACGAGGAAACCCTTTTCTCTACTTCCAACACCTCCACGCTGCTTGGCCAGACCCCAAACGTACGAGGCCAATCCTTGCGTGGATCACGTGACCAATCCGTTTCCTCAGCCGCACACTTGAACATTGACCGTTCGATAGTGACCTCCCACGTCACCACCACTCTCGATGACGACGAGCAACCACGTTTCCAACACAGACCTGCCAGAAACTCTACCTTTGTGCGCAGATCGTCCGCAGCAGCAGGCTCCTCAACGGGATCAGGATCAGGATCCGTCAACAGCAGAGCTCCAAAGTCCGCACACCGCCTGTCGCTCCCAAACTTGTTCCAGTCCATCCGTCGCGTGAACCCTGCTTCCCACCACCCACCAATCTCAGCTGTTGCCAATGATCACAGAAGACACTCCTTGAACCAGGCCATGGTGTTTTCTAACTACAACAACTACTTGAACGACTCTATCTTCAACGACAGTGTCAAGTCCCTGGACGAACAGAGAAAACTACGACTAGAACAGCTGGCTGACAAGTTCTGGCTTCGCGACGGTAGCATCGACGAAGACCTGTTTGAAGAGAGCAGTGACGAAGAAGACGCGGCTGTTGGTCCAACCGATCTTTAATATACCAAACGGACCAAGATCCTGCACAACGACGTCTGGAACGTCTGTCATGGTGTCTCGATTTCTGCCTCTGTCATAATATACACTACCTATTTATGACACCACGTGACCAAAATATCATTTCCACAGCACATAATGGTGTCAACTGCAACATATCAAACTCTGTCAAATAGCAACATACTCTAATTCCATCTGTAGACACACTGTAAACATTGTATAATGCGAGAGAAAAATAAAATAAAATAAAATAATTACAGTAACCTGCTTGTTGCTTGTACGCTACATACTGCAAGGTACAACAAGCTGCTTGCCTGTTTGGGAATCTGCATGCGCCAGATGACGCAGCAGGGGTCCTCACTGGGCGATTCTTCATCTTACCCGGTGCATGAGATCGCTGATTACCAGAAATGCCGAAGTAATACGCTGAAAAACCAAACAAACATAAAAACTTCGAAACAAAAACCGCTGGAAATCAAAATAAAACGAGAAAAAAAACATCAAAAAAAAAAAAAAAAAACAAACACAATCTACGGATGTCGTCTGCGTGTGCCGTTTTGTAAACGAAAACAACGCGGTGGGCAACTGGAAGAAAGAAATAGAGAAGTGGACAGAAAAAGCGAGCGCTCCATAACGGCGTATAAAACTGATTATTCCTGATCCAGATCCAAGTTTATAAAATATTTACGTTCTTGTTCTATCGTATCTTACAGAAAGGGAAACTGACGCAGAAACGGAAAATAAAAAAAAAAAATGTATACACTACTACTACATACACGTAACTCTCTGCCATCCAGTCGACAAACTACTGTATCGTGTTTCTTGATAATAGCCTTATATAATTTTTAGTTGCAGTCGTAGTTGTCAGAAACAAATTTTATCGTTCTTAGTAAATCATATCTCACCTTACCTCCTATTATTTATTGTTGTATTTGAGTTTTTTTTTTTTTTTTTTTACTATTATTATTATTATTATTATTTTTGGTTTGGAGATTTTTTGTTCGTAGTGTGTGTGTTTTTTTTTATTCCACATTTTTGGTCAAAAAGTTTCGATTTTACATTTTGAACTAAACTAACTTTTGGAAGGTTACAAAACCGAGTGTGTCGAAAGTAAGAAAGCGTGGCCCATCAGAGTCTGATCGCAACGAAACGCGGAGGGTTTATTAAGGTAACCTACATTTACTGGTTGTTCTGTTTTTTTTTTTTCTTTCCTATCTCTTTCCCATTTGGTTGACTAGTGATAGTCTGATTGGGGTTTTAGATTGATTCTATTTGTTCTCACTTGTTGATACAATCTCAGATTGGACAAAGACTTGGGGAAACTTAGAGCTTACAAGTCTACAGCGGGGCTCAATTGTGCGCGGTGGCAAGAACTCATTTTCTTCTGCTTCCTTCTACCTTTAAGATTGATTCGGACTGATTCGTGTTGAGTTTTTGCAATTTTGCATTTGGAATTAACGTCTGATACAGTGTTATATTTTCCCATCATCTCCAACCAGTTACTGCTCTTTTGGAATTAGTGCTAGCGTGTCAGTGTGTGAGTTTTGTGTGTTTATTTTGGACTTTGGACTCCCATAGACTATTTCCTTTTTTTTCTTTCTTTCTTTAAAGACGTTCTAATCATTGGTATATGAGCCAGCAACATCCTTCGGCAGCAGCAGCGGCAGCAGCAACGACAGTTCTGGCAGTTAACAACTTAACGAACACTAAGATGAATAATCACCATTCTTCCACTCAAGTGCTCCATGGATCCACGCAGCATGGCATTCCGTCAGCAGGCGGGAACAATCTCATAAATGGTGGAGCTGGCAACGGTGCCACGGGATTGCAGTCCAGTGCTTCAAGCACAAGTACCAGAGACGACTCTACGATTGTGGGTTTGCACTATAGAATTGGGAAGAAAATCGGTGAAGGGTCCTTTGGTGTCCTTTTCGAAGGTATAAACATGATCAACAACGTTCCTGTGGCAATCAAGTTCGAGCCAAGGAAAACGGACGCTCCTCAACTAAAAGACGAATATAGAACTTACAAGATTCTTAACGGATCTGAAGGTATCCCACAGGCCTACTACTTTGGCCAAGAAGGTTTACACAACATCTTGGTTATTGACCTTTTAGGTCCCTCTTTGGAAGATCTCTTCGACTGGTGTGGACGCAGGTTCTCAATAAAAACCGTCGTACAAGTTGCTATACAGATGATTACGCTTATCGAAGAGTTACACGATCACGACTTAATATACCGTGATATAAAACCAGATAACTTCTTAATTGGAAGACCAAACCAACCAGATGCAAACATGGTCCATTTAATTGATTTTGGTATGGCTAAGTTGTACCGTGATCCAAAGACCAAACAGCACATCCCATACCGTGAGAAGAAATCACTAAGTGGTACCGCTCGTTACATGTCCATCAATACACATCTGGGTCGTGAACAGAGCAGAAGGGATGATATGGAAGCTTTAGGTCATGTTTTCTTCTATTTTTTGAGAGGACAATTGCCATGGCAAGGTCTAAAGGCTGCTAACAACAAACTAAAATACGAAAAGATTGGTGAAAAGAAGAGATCGACTAATGTGTATGATCTATCACAAGGTTTGCCAGTTCAATTTGGTCGTTACTTGGAAATTGTTAGAAACCTTGCGTTCGAAGAGACTCCGGATTATGAAGGGTACCGTAAGTTGTTGCTGTCGGTATTGGACGAGTTAGGACAAAAATGCGATGGCGATTATGATTGGATGAAGTTGAATGGTGGTCGTGGTTGGGATCTTGCCATTAACAAGAAACCAAATTTGCACGGCTATGGCCACCCAACTCCACCAAACGACAAGAGTAAAAGACATAGGAATAAATTCAACCAGGTCCCTGCTGCAGTGAACAATATGAATGGATCAAACGTTCCATTACAATCACAGTCTCCATTACCTGGTGGTACAGACCTGACTCAAGGAGCAAATAATGCTCCTCAACAACCTCAACAAATTATGACCCAACAACAGTATCAACAACATACACAACAAAGGCTGGACCCTACCTCATATGAAGCTTACAAGCAACAAGTCCAACAACGTTATGCCCAACAGCCACAATCATCCCAGCAAAAAGCTCAACGTCTACCTAACACTACATCCCAACAGCAGTTTTCACAGTCTCGTCAACAACAACCACAGTATCAATTCCAACAAAACCAACCCCAAAACAACCAAAACCAAGCTACAAGCTCTGGTTCGGAGAAGGGGTTCTTCAGCAAACTCGGTTGTTGTTAGCATTCTTCTGTTTTTATCAATTGGACACTCTTTCAAGCTCACCTAAACTTAAACTTAAACTCTGAGCAACTTCTTTGCAAATTGTTTCTTAGATTTTAATATTTTTCTGTCCTTCCTCTCACTTTCTTCTTTTTCACCTATCCTTTGAAATTTTCATGTCAATTATTGTTCCTTGACTTAATTTGAGACGAATATACATTTCTTATTTTAAGAAAAGATCAAATGTTTCGCCATTGGGACATTCACTAGGTTTACATTTATAGATCAAGGACTGATGTGTGATCATAACGTCTCATGAAAATAAAACAACAACGACAAGAAACAAAGAAACTCCTTTTTCTCTCTGTGGTTTTGGATATGAATGGAAACATCAAGACAAGGAAGGAACCAACAGAATTAAAACTAACAGTTCTTAATCTTTAGTTTTGTTTCTAGACTGTAAGATTTCACTATTGCAAAGAAGTAAATCAGAATCAAGACTGAGAAAGACACCAAACTAGAAAATAACTTATACAAAAATTACACCAAAAAAAAAAATCAACACACACACGCACCTTTACCTTTAAAAAAATTAAATCACATTAATTATAATTGATTATCGACCTTTGTTATTATGGCTTATAATATTTGGGTACGCTGAACTTTGATTATCCATATAACCCATTCCTTTTTTTTTTCGCCGATTGATTAGTTGGGAAATAGTATCTGTTCCATTACTCACCATGTGTTCGGCCATATACTATAATAACTACCTACCATCATTTTGGTAATGTATGTCTGATAATATCAATACTTCCATCTAAATATGTAAAGTATAGTAAAATTAAACGCTTGTAAAATTCAAAATACCAGTGGGAGAAAGAGGGAGACATATTGGACTGGTGCGAACTCACTGCACATTTAGGAAAGCCAATTCTTACCTACCCTCATTTAAATGAATCTCATTTCTCAGTTTACATTATATATTCGCTCTAGTTACGTGTTACTTCATACAACTAATTTAATCATAAACACAAATATATAGACATGAGCGTGTTCAAAGAGTAGACTGCTACATCAAGTTTAAAAAAAAAACACCATCGGGAATAAGGGAAAAGCGCGCCTATTTTTGGGAAGCTTCAAAGTCCAAAATTTGCTTAGCGGCATCGACAACAGTTTGATCAAAAGTGTAGAACTTTAGTTTGGTCAAGTTGGTTGTGATACTGTTATTGTAGTAGGTATTCTTTGCCATTTCAACGCTGTTGTCTTTGATACCACCTGGGGAGATCTTACCTTTCAATTCTGGGATCTTTTCATTCAAAGTACGCAAGATCCTCTCGAAGTTAAACTTACCATCTTCGTAGTTGTCCAAGCCGTAGCCCGTTCCGCTAACTGGGAACAATCTTTGACCATTGAATTCTGGCTTACCCAAGGGCAGAATATGAAGCTTTGCAACGTCACGGACGTCACAGGACAAACCACTTGGTTGGTCGAATGGGCCTTCAAAATCTGGAGTAGTTTTCAAAGCCTTGTTAACAAAGTCAGCAGAGGTATTTAGGGAAGCTCTTGCCAAACCGAAGGAGTATCTTTGAGGACCGAAAACGTATGGAGGGTTGACGGTGGTCAACTTGAAAGTGGAATTGTGTTCCTTGACGAAGTTCCAAGCCAATTCCTCGGCCAATTTCTTGGAGGCAACATATGAAGTAATGGCATCTTCGCGTGCTTGCTCCCAAGTAACTGGGTTCCAGGTCTTTTCGGTGTGGATAAAGGTTGGATCACCACCCTTTTCTCTATGGACGATTGCTGCAAAAGAGGATGTAATGACGACGTGTTCGACATTCTTACCATACTTTTGCACACCTTCAAGAGCAGACTTGGTACCGTGAGTTGCTGGAATCAAGTAGTTTTCCTCATTGGTCTTGTCTAGACCGAACGAGAATGGAGAGGCAGTGTGCAAAACGTACTTCAAATCAGTATGTTTTTGAAACACATGGTCAAACGCATTTGGTGCTGAGATATCAGGAACAATCTCGAATGTGTACTTGGCGTTTGGGTGATCTCTAGCCAATTCCTTTTTGATAGGTTCTGCTTTTGACTCAGAACGAACAGTTCCAACAACTTCGTAACCAGCGCTCAAAAGTTGATCCAAAATGTGCAAAGCAATGAACCCTGAAGATCCTGTCAACAAAACCTTGTCACTCATCCTAAATTCTATCCAATTGGTCCTAAAGAAACTTTTATCCCTTTCTGTTCCTACCTAAGTCTGTTAGATAAAGGTTATATCTAGAAATAGGGTTATATTTCTCTACCTTTTTTTCAACGTAATGTACGAATACATATAATATATATATATATATATATATTATATACCAATGTCAAGGTGATTTTCGCATATTAGTCCAGCATACACACATATA